>NC_084567.2:22672500-22797500 GCF_033978685.3 Nerophis lumbriciformis | reverse complement strand
AAATACTATAAATGCTATAATTTAAAAAAAAAATGGATGGATTAAAGTCGCTAGTGCACTTTAACTAAACAAAAGCAAAACCTACTGTTGGTTACTTTTTAAATCATTTGGCTTTTGTCCTCAAAAGCCTTGCTGGATCAATACTTTCTCTCTCAGTTTGTAAACCAAAAAAATATTTAGTAATAACAAGAACAAGAAAAGTAAAAATATCAGTCTGATCACTTTAGTATGGGTTATGTACTGATAATATACCGTATTTTCCGCACTATAAGGCGCACCGGATTATTAGCCGCACCTTCTATGAATTACATATTTCATAATTTTGTCCACCAATAAGCCGCCCCGGACTATAAGCCGCGCCTACGCTGCGCTAAAGTGAATGTCAAAAAAACGCTGCGCTAAAGTGAATGTCAAAAAAACAGTCAGATAGTTCAGTCAAACTTTAATAATATATTGAAAACCAGCGTTCTAACAACTCTGTCCCAAAATGTACGCAAATGTGCAATCACAAACATAGTAAAATTCAAAATGGTGTAGAGCAATAAA
The DNA here is from genome assembly GCF_033978685.3 of Nerophis lumbriciformis. NCBI lineage: Eukaryota > Metazoa > Chordata > Actinopteri > Syngnathiformes > Syngnathidae > Nerophis > Nerophis lumbriciformis. Next base: position 22,796,954 of record NC_084567.2, on the reverse strand, counting down.
TAGCAACATAATGTTGCTCGAACGTTAATGTCACAACACACAAAATAAACATAGCGCTCACCTTCTGAAGTTATTCTTCATTCGTAAATCCTTCGAATTCTTCGTCTTCGGTGTCCGAATTGAAAAGTTGCGCAAGCGTGGGATCCAAAAATGGCCGGCTCCGCCTCGTCGAAGTCATCGGATTCAGTGTCGCTGTTGTTGTGCAGCAGTTCTGTGAATCCTGCCTTCCGGAAAGCTCGGACCACAGTTGTGACCGAAACTATCTGCCCAGGCATTTACGATCCACTGGCAGATGTTGGCGTATGTCGACCGGCGCTATCTGCCCGTCTTAGTGAAGGTGTGTTCGCCTTCGGAGCTGTGTGAAAAAAGCCACCCGGCCTCTTCGCGTAAACTTCCCTTAACCACTCGCTCATCTTTTCTTCATCCATCCATCCCTTCGAGTTAGCTTTTATGATGACGCCGCCTGGAAAGGTCTCTTTTGGCAAGGTCTTCCTTTTGAATATCACCATGGGTGGAAGTTAGCATGGCAAGCTAGAACCACAGTGAAGGATGACTTCTCATTCCCTGTGGTGCGAATATTCACCGTACGTGCTCCCGTTCCACAGTGCGGTTACAGGAATATCAGTTGCTGTGAAATACGGTAGTAATCCGTGTGCGGATGGAGAGATTGCGTCTTTTTATGAACCGGATCCTTGTCCTTTGTAGGAGCCATTTTGTGGTCTTTACAGATGTAAACAGGAAATGAAACGTACGGTGATAGCCGCGCGTTTTTTCTTCTTCTTCCGGGGGCGGGTGGTTGCTTAAAGCGCTTCCTGTTCTATGGGGGCGGGTGCTTTCCTTGGCGGTTGCTTGCGTAGAAGAAGAAGCGCTTCCTGTTCTACCGGGAAAAAAGATGGCGGCTGTTTACCGAAGTTGCGAGATCGAAACTTTATGAAAATTAATCGTAATAAAGCGCACCGGGTTATAAGGCGCACTGTTAGCTTTTGAGAAAATTTGTGGTTTTTAGGTGCGCCTTATAGTGCGGAAAATACGGTACTCTGTATCGATAATATCGTCATCTGGATCAATTGTCCCTGCTTTACATTGAAGCTTTAGCAAATAACTTCTTGTGTCGTCCTGCTAAGTGTGTATCATGTAAGCCATTCTATTTACTCTAGTTGTCCAGTGATAATGAAATTTGGAAATAACATTTTTTTTTCCACCATGGTGGTGAGAATTAGTGTCATTGAAACGGCTTTGACAACGCCTTTGTTGCTGCTTGCTGTTAAATTTGAGCCGGTGTTCTGGCAAGACATGCATCCTGCTGGAACTACTGCATGTGTGCAACAAGGAATATGGAAATGTAATTGTTTCTCCCTGAGCATGCGCCCATTTAGACATCGGTGAAGGCAGCGACCCGGCGGAGAACGGTGCGGCGAGCAGCGCGGCGGCGGTCAACGAGTTGACTGTCGACATCGACACCCCGGTCTGCAGAGGAGACGGTGTGGCGGGGGTCCACGCGGCCTCTCCCCGGGCCCTGGCGGTCGAGGATGCGGCGTCTGGACCCGCGGCATACACAGGATTTAGGGGTGCCTTCATACTTCCATTTTCTTTGTTTTCAAACTGACCAAACCCCGCGAAAATGAAATACACCTCCACCCCACCCCCGCCCCCTACCTGGCCCCCCCCTCTACAAATTTGATCAAAGGGTTTCTGACTCAGAGCTACAAATAGAAAACTTTTCGGTTATGAGAAAGGACAGGAATAAACATGGTGGGGACGTTTGTATGTGTATTCACCAGGATATAAAATACATAACTCGCACTGATCTTAACCACAATGACCTTGAATCTGTGTGGGCGGAAATCAAATTTAAAAACGCTAAGCCGGTAATGATAGGGACTGTTTACAGACCCCCTAATCAGAGTGATTTCTATTGGGCTCTGGAGGAGTGCTTGGCTGGGGCAGACAACGTAGAGAAAATTATAGCTGGAGATCTGAACACAGATATTCAACGCAGAGATGCACCTGTCTTCAGATCCTACAGCAAGTTTTGTAATCTACATGGTCTTTCCCAGCTAATAACACTACCTACAAGGGTGTGTGATTCCACCCAATCAACCATAGATCTCATTCTCACTTCAGACCGGCCTAAAATAAAAAATAGTGGGGTCATGATCTGTGGTCTTAGCGACCACTATTTAACCTTCTGCACCCGCAAAATAGCTAAACCCAAAGCCAATGGCCACATAACAGCCCAATCCAGATCCCTTAGAAAATACTCCAGTGATAATTTCAATTTAAAATTAGATGAGTGGGACTGGTCCCCTGTGCTCGCGAGCAACCTGGTCGATGTTGCTTGGGATCGCTTCAAAACAACGTTCCTAAAGATACTAAATGGCATGGCTCCCGTGAAAACAGTCAGGATCAAAGCCCGCTCTGAACCATGGATAAATCCGGACCTATTAGCTGCCATAAAAGACAGAGACAGAAAATACTCCAAATACCAAAAGTGTAAAACAGAAGTAGATAAACAACCCAATAATAACAACCTCAAATCACTCCTTTCAACTCTCAAAAAGCAATGCAATAAATTAAGAAATAAGTCAACCAACCTGACTAAATCCTTAAAAAAAATTACATTAACAACAAAATAGAGGAAAACACAAATAAGCCACGTGAGCTCTGGAAAATTCTCAACAACCAGCTTCCCGGTTGCAGCCAAAAACTTAAAACCAGACTCACCAACATCAGCATCAAGGAGGGTGACTCCCTCATTACAGACAAAATGGAGGTAGCAAGCAGACTTAACGCCTTTTTCACCAGCATAGCCAAAACTCTTGTCAACAAGCTGTCCCACCACTCTGGTCGCTTTGGTGTAGAACCCATTAAAGCCTTCTACAGAAATCTAGGAGTATCCAACAATGATTTCAAATTACAAATGGTCACAGCTGATGAGGTGCTTAAGAAATTGAGCGCGCTCCACTCAAACAAGGCCACCGGCCTTGACAATATCCCCTCCAGATTTCTCAGGGACTCTGCCTCCATCATTGCCCCAATCATCACGCACATAATAAACCTATCAATTTCACAAGGCCAAGTTCCAAAAGATTTTAAGATAGCAAGAGTAACTCCCCTCTTTAAAAAAGGAAGCAAATTGGAACCTGGCAACTACCGACCTGTTTCTATTCTCAGTTCCATCTCGAAAGTAATGGAAAAAATGGTTTATGAACAGGTCGATAGTTACCTTGCCACCAATAAACTCATGTACAAATTCCAATCCGGCTTCAGAACTAACCACTCCACTGACACATGCCTTCTCTATCTAACCGACCACATCAAACATGATTATCTTGTGTGAAGACTGTATTATGATGATAGTATATATCTGATAGTATATATCTGTATCATGAATCAATTTAAGTTGAAAAACTTATTCGGGTGTTACCATTTAGTGGTAAATTGTACGGAATATGTACTTCACTGTGCAACCTACTAATAAAAGTCTCAATCAGAAGGTATCTTCCATGTGAATGCAATCTTTAGCATGTAACACAGGTGTGGTCAAGCTCAGGGGCCGTATACCTAAATATTTTTTGTGCAAAGAGTTGTTCCTTGTGGCCAAATTCTAAGAAAATTGTAGGAATCACAATATTTTCTTAGAATTTCCCCTAAAACTGAAGAGTAGATCCGAGTTAAGATAAAAGCTATTCCTCAAGAATCCTAGCTCAAAAGAGAGCTCCTAAGGGGAGATACTGTATGTTAAGAGCAGGAAAGAGGACTTTTTAAGAGTTCCTTAAGCAGAGTACAAAATGGCCAATGGAAGAGGCAGGAGAGATTTCTCCAAACACCGGATGACAGTGAATTAATGAAACGCTAGAGATTAGATTGTGCAGAAATCATGTTTGTGGTTGATCTCATTAGAGATGCACTTACTTCTCCAACCCAAAGGGACAACGCAATACTACACAAAATTAAAACCAACCAACACTGCTTCTTTTAGGCCAGTCAGCAATCATAGACACTGATGAAAGCTGAGCCATTTTACCATCGTAAATACTATATTGAGTTGGAATGTCGAAAGTTAATTATGAATTAATATGAGCAAATAAATATAACCATCACCATTTGATTACTGTGCAAGTGAGTTTAAGTTTTCACACATTTTGTAGGATAATGCGATGAGTTGGCGACGTGTCCTGGGTGTCCCCAGCCTTCCGCCCAAAAGCAGCTGTGATAGGCTCCAGCCAACCCCGCGACCCCGACACGGACAAGTGGTAGAAAATGGATGGATGGATTTTAAATTACGATTTCATCAACAGATATTTTGTTTTATGTGCAATATTATTTACAATTACACAGTCTTCATAAAATTAGATTCTATGATTACCGTACGTTTATCGATTTGAGGGTCCATCTTTTGCCCATTATTACCAAAAGTATATTTTTATTTAGCTTTTAGGATCACCCAATCACAGCTTTCGAAAAGATGACTGATACCTAGCAACAGACTCAACCACACCTCCTTACTAAGATAAGAGTTTCTGTCCATTCCTTGCTCAGACTTCTCTGAGAAAGTTCTGGAATTACTCTGAAGCTAATACTCTTTGCTAAGATTTTTTAGGTTAAAGGGGAACTGCACTTTTTTTTGGAAGTTTGCCTATTGTTCACAATCCTTTCAAGAGACAAGAAGACAAACGTTTTGTGTTTTTTGCATAATCAGCTCATTCTAGGTGGCTAGCATTGCAGCCTAATAGGAGCAATCCATTCAGCCTCTAAGTCACTTTGAAAATGCATTCAAAAACCGCCAACAATACCTAATTTACGTTCCATAACCTGTATAATAACCAAGCTGTAGCGACATTGTTATTCTAAGAGCGAACACTGAGGAACTCCTTTTCTAGCATAGGGACACATTGTCTTGTGACGGCATGCTACGGTGTTAGCCGTAAGCTAGCTATGGCAAGAAGGTAAGCTAGCTACTGCGAACAGCTGAATGGCTTTTGAGTTTGTAATGCACAACACAATGCGATAAAACTCTAATCTGTACTGACTAAAAAACATCCATCCATCCATCCATTTTCAACCGCTAGTCATATTACAGTATAAGTATTAGCCCACTATTAGCCCACATGTCACGTTTTGTTTGTACAATGTATGTAGTTGTACTAACGATAGCTTAGTGTGATCAATATTATCATGATCAATGTTATAGTGACTCATTCGATTCACAGTTGTGGGTTTGGTACAGCTGCCCGGAGACATTTTTCCGGTTTAGTTTGGGTAAGCACACCATTTATGTCACTCAGCATAGCTTGGCTCCAAGTTCCACATTTACAGCGTCAAGATACGCCGACCTCACTCTGTCGGCTTCCATCTACTCCAACGTTTCAGACTCTCTTCGCGCTCGCTAACCTTCTATAACCAATAATTCATCATCCGTATATTCAGGTTCAAAAAGATAAGATTGTGAATCCTCATATGTCATTTTCGTTGTCTGTTACCAAGTCTGCCATGATTAGAACACACTTGCGTTTGTTTCCGGATGTAGGAGCACACATTTGTAGCCGGAAGTCAGACGTGCTTTGCTTAGACACGGAAATCAGTGCCCTGAGGAAAGAAGTTCCGGTAATGTATAAAATTACCAAATTACGGTAAATATTGTACATATTTCATGATTATGAAGGTGTCTGTTACTACATTGTATATGTAGTGTGTATATAATAGGTTGAGGGAGGGTTTTGAAGTTGTTTTTGAGTGCTCTGAAGGCTACAATAGTGACTCCCATTGACCACATCTTTCAAGCGTGTTTTATCATCCCTTAAAATCCAATTTAAAAAAAGACGGCAACATTTCCAAAAAAAGTGTGGCTCCCCTTTAAGTTAGGAACTTTCTGAGATGATTCTCAGAATCTTTAAGAACACTGGCCCAGGTTGGCTGGGCAGGTCTTCAGCCGATCGCTGATCAATTAAAAAAGGCAAATATCCGCCCCAGACACAATCCCATGATCCTGATCAGGACCTCTAGTTTTAAGAGCATAGGAAGTGTTTGTAAGTGTGTGTGTGGAGGACATAAAAAGGATTAACATGCATAAAACATTCATAAAAATCACAAAATAAATAGCATCCCCACTTAGCGGAAATGCAGAGAGGAGTGTTTCTGGAAAATCACCCCCAAGATAGCATTGTATTATAAAAATTTATTAAAACAAAAACAACTATATTCTGACAGGGGAAAAAAATCTGTTTTTTAGGTCATTTCTGTTTATTTTAGGGAATTTCTGATTATTTTAGGTACATAGATGGCATCAAGGATTTTTTTTATTGTTTTATTAAAAAAATAATTTGCATGTAATAGTAAGTCAATGTAAAGCCTTGGTACTTCTTGTAAATGCAAAGCCTGGCAGCATTTCGCTTAAAGTGACTTTATTCAAATAATCTGTGCAGTCTTTGTTGCAAGAACCCCATCTGCTAAGCCAACAGTGACCTCCCACTCTGCTTCTTCTTCTGTCCCACAACATCTGCCATGACCCCCCGACTGCGTGTGACTAACAACACTGTATGAAGTCAATGTGTGTGTGTTAATGTGTGTGTGTGGAAGCGAGGTTGTGCGCGTGCGTGCGTGTGTGTGTGAGCGCGCGTGGCTGTGTGTGTGTCAGACAGATGGGATCATGGGTGTTGATTGTCATGGATATGAGGGCACACAGTTTTAACACACACACACGCACATACACTTTTACACACTTTTAACTGCAGCTTGTCTGTCAGACCTACACAAATAATGCCATGACTAATGAAGCAAAACTTCAATCTCACAACTTATTCCTACTTTTAGGAAGCAATAATGATGTTTTCAAATAAGACATCGCCTAATTTGCTGAAATCTATTTGTCTCTAATGGTCTTGAATCCCTGAAATATGTTCCACAGTAAGACAATAGCTTGAGATGCACTAAGAAGATTTGAATGTTTGAGAGAATTCATTTGTCAATTTCAGGGCTGTCAAAAAAATAAGTCACTCATTTAATTACGTTAAATATTTTGACGCCACACCTCTCTGTTATGACACTCACAAAAGCATAACATGCAGTCAAAATAAGCCAGCTGCTATTATACGTGGATGTAATTACAAAAGTACAATGATGCATCAGTCAAATAAAAAGTGATTTGCAAGGAGTTTTAATTTCATCAAAGCTGTAAGTGCCATGTTGCCATGCTAATGCTGAGTGTTACAGTGCACTCTACCGACATGTGACATGTTGGCACATGTTTCCAAGTGCAGTCAAACAGAGGCTTTATTACAACAAAAGGGAAGTCCAATTGATCCAGCGAGATACAAAAGTGAAAGGAAGAACAACAAGGAGAAAGGCTGGCCCCTTATGGAAATGTGCCAACGGAATGTGCACAACAAGGTGTAAAAACTAAGGTACAAAAAGTTAAAGTCCAAATAATCCAAAATAGCAATGAAATGTAGCCCAAAACATTTGTGTCATTGCACAAAACACATGCAATGATATAGCGATTGGCAAACACTGTAGCTCAACATAACCGGAACCGCACTTTCAAAAAAAATGTTGCCTATCGTTCACAATCATTATGAAAGACATGACGACGGATGTTTTTATTTTTTTTACATTCTAAATATTAAATAAATGTGATCAAAAGTCAGCTTACAATGGAGCTTATTGTATCCGCGCAATTTCGCCTACAAAACCCTTAAAAAAACATCCAAACATATCCATTGAGGTTGTATATACATGATGTAAGTATATATGTTATGTAGTAATGGGTACAGTTATAATAGCATTTAATATTTACGTATTTTGATCATTTTAAGCATACGCGGTGCATTAATTTAAAAAACGCATCACATTGTTTGATTTTTTTTTCTCCATTCACTAATTATTACTCACTGCAGACTTTATGAGAGCCAACAAACATAATAAAACATCACTTACTGTGCAAGGTCTTTTGTCATTAGTATGCCGACTGCTGGGATGTTCATAAATTCCCATTTAGAAGATGAATGACTCATAATACTCACAAAGTTTTGGGTCCTAAATGGCTGTCAAAGTGTCCCAACTTGTCGGATTATATTCTTAGCCATCTACTTTTCAGGTGAAAGACATGATTTATGATCTAGAATACGCTTACAGGGAGCAAGGAAGCAAGGAAACAGCAGACCACTCGAGGATGCAAACATAGGCACAAAGGATTGTGATCACGGCGCTACTATAAATAGTTTGTTTGTGTTAGCAGTTATAACAACAATATCACTAATACTTGGTTAATATTCAAGTCACGAAATGTAAATGGAGTATTGTTGGCGCTTTTTTAATGGTTATTTATCGGATTTTATGGGCTGTAAGCAGACTTTTATTAACGTTTATTTAATATTTTGAATTCATTTAAAAAATTCATCTGTTCCATCCATCGTCATGTCTTTCATAATGATTGTGAACGATAGGCAAAATTTTAAAAAAAGTGCAGTTCCGCTTTAAATAGTGCTGATTACTAATTACACATCTGCATCACAAGCACAAAGCTAAGCTGTTTTGTCCATAACAGGACACTCAAAATACAAAAAAAGAGCCTGATAGTAAATATTAGTTAAATAAGTTATAATTTACATAATGAAATGAATAAGATTATCTATTTTTTTCCATAAAGATTAAAATTCATCAGTATTCTTCTTCTTCGTACTTCCATCCATCCATCCATCTTCTTCCGCTTATCCGAGGTCGGGTCGCGGGGGCAGCAGCCTAAGCAGGGAAGCCCAGATTTCCCTCTCCCCAGCCACTTCGTCCAGCTCTTCCTGTGGGACCCCGAGGCGTTCCCAGGCCAGCCGGGAGACATAGTCTTCCCAACGTGTCCTGGGTCTTCCCCGCGGCCTCCTACCGGTCGGACGTGCCCTAAACACCTCCCTAGGGAGGCGTTCGGGTGGCATCATGACCAGATGCCCGAACCACCTCATCTGGCTCCTCTCGATGTGGAGGAGCAGCGGCTTTACTTTGAGCTCCTCCCGGATGGCAGAGCTTCTCACCCTATCTCTAAGGGAGAGCCCCGCTACCCGGCGGAGGAAACTCATTTCAGCCGCTTGTACCCGTGATCTTGTCCTTTCGGTCATAACCCAAAGCTCATGACCATAGGTGAGGATGGGAACGTAGATCGACCGGTAAATTGAGAGCTTTGCCTTCCGGCTCAGCTCCTTCTTCACCACAACGGATCGATACAGCGTTCTTCGTACTTTGTAAACATTTTTGAGTTTAAATAGTTTCTTAAACTGGATCATATTAGTACTTTGTTTGATTTCTTTGCCTAATACATTCCATAATTGAATTCCACATACTGATATACTAAGGCCCCGTTTACACTGCACACCAAATCTGAATTTTTTGCCCTCAAGTGACAGAGATCTGATTTTTTTTGCCAATCTAAACGCTCCAAAGTGCTTCAAATCTGATCTTTTGGCATGGGATTCAGGCCACATCAGGAGGTAGTCCTGAATCTGATTGGAATCTGATCTTTTCAAATGTGACCTTAGTCTAAACCCAATGTGCCCTATATGTGACCTGAATCAGATTTTTTCGTCAGCTTTGGGCAAGCTATGTCACTAGAAAGACACAGTCGCCAGTAGAAATGGATATTTCATCACAACGTCTATTTAGGACGACCGAATTTTCGGTGCATCACTTGTCAATTTCGGAAGCATAATAGAAGCTAAGCATATGTCTTCTTGTCTTAAATAAGGATTGTGAATTATAGACCGCACATTTATTTCCAATTTTCGGGTGTTTCCAGTATGACTGATTTGATGATATGGATATGGTCAGAGTGCAGAAGCGTTCCCATTTTGACGTCATCCGACTTCGAATCTAAGAAAATTGCATAGGATATTCAGGGCAGAATTTTTATAATGGCTGAATTTGTGGCATTTTGTGATTTGAGATGGTATTTTTTCTCAAAAGGTTATATTTCTCCTATTTTGTTGAGAAGAATCGTTGTACATTTTTGGGTAGCAGTTTATAGTTTGCTTTGTACATCATTTTAACTGTTTGCAAATGCACCAAATCACTGAATTTTATTTATTTGAGTCAATAAATAAAATGATTGATTGTCCTTTCTATCCAACTTTATGTATTATTCTAATTGAACTTTTGTGTAACTCAGTCGTCGGTTAGTGAATGAAGTGTACTTTTGTAGTAGTTGTAGTTTTGCCTTATTCATTATTGAAGTATTTTTTGCCACATTATGTTGTACATTTTGTATATGAGATCTTCAGTTCATTTTATCATCTATTATTACACCCGAAAATGTGGCTTCTGTTACCCTGTCAATGTCTACTTTGTATAGTTGTATTTGTGTTCGACTTTCTCTTCTGCTGCTAGCGAATAGCATTGTTAAATTTTTTCTTAGATTCAAAGATAAATTCTGGGGGGTCAAACCAGGGGCCACTTTGGCTTTTATAATTTGACAGACGGGGCGGGCGAGCACATGATGCATTTCAAAGCATATCATATCTGTTGGAACTAAGAGTAGGCTTCTCAACAATGTGCTATTTTAATTATAATTCATCTATTTTTCAACAATATCATAACAGAACATCAAAGATACATTCAAATGGTATTAAAGGGTTAACACTTACATTTACCAGTGCGTCGAAGTCTAGTATCAGTTTTGCTGTGGCAATTCTCAGAACAGATCTTAGCTCAATTCAGTTTTAATATTTGGTGGACCGGATTAAAGGGACCAACATGCCGGATGTGGCCCTCCGGCTGTAGTTTGCCCTGCTCTGTTCTACAATGAACATTTGTGTTATGTTGCGCAGTTAATTTAAAAAAAAATTGTAACCTTGTACAGTAATTTTTTTCAAAATTTGTAACCTTGTATCTATCCATATCAGATTCGCCGACAATATTTTTATATTTAGCTACACCGCTGAGGAACTACAGGAAATGATTCATGATCTTGTAGAGGAGAGTAGCAGGGCAGGCCTTAACATGAACATAAAGAAAACTAAAGTCATGATGAGCAACAACAACCCCTAAAGTAACCGCAAAGGGGAAATAACTAGAAACAGTAGATCACTACATATATCTAGGGAAGACAATCACCTTCAACAATGAAACCTGCGGGTAAATTAGGAGAAGACTCCAAATGGGTTTGGTGAAGTTTGGGTCTCTCAGCTACATCTTCCGAGACCCTACTCTCTCCATCTCCTTGAAGAGGCAGGTATTCAAACAACTGTTCTCTCTATGGTGCCAAAACCTGGACAGCCATAAAACATTTGGAGAAAAGACTTCGGGTGACAGAACGGGCTGTGGAAAGAATAATGATAGGTGTAACAAAGAAGGACAGGGTGTCCAATACAGACCTAAGACAGAAACCAGAATTGCAGGATATTATGTTGACCATTAAATCAAAAAATGGAGATAGGTGGGACATCTAGCCAGCAGGCATGACAACAGATGGATACACAAGACAACAGAATGGACTCGAAGACATCTAATCAGAAAAAGAGCGAGACAAAGCAAACGATAGAGGGATGAGTTAACAGCATAGAGTGGCATTGCTTGGCAGAGAATTGCTCGAGATTAACAAAATGGAAAATCGGTGAAGAGACCTTCCTCCTGCAGGCTGGAGAAAAATAAAAATAAGTCTATCCATTTATAGATACCTATGTGTTGATTAGAATATTGCTAATATTGGGAACACTTTTAAGACATTTTCAGATTGCCAATTCTGGTACAAATTGATTTGGGATTATTAAAAAGGTGATTGCGACCAATATTACTTCAGAAAAATACGCAAATGTCGGAATTTGAAGTGAGTATATTCACTGCTCAGATGGCAAAGGTATAAGAATATGAACAAATTTAAACAAGACGCTTTTGTCTGTACAATTATTGATGATAATATGTATTTAAATAATGCTTTTCATCAGTATATAACACAACAAACTATGACAAAAAGACAAACATTTTATCTTTTTGGTGTAAAATAACCTAACAATATATTTGTTTTGTTTTGACATCATGAGGGTTTTATTAACACTATAGGAAATATTCTGCTTAAAGGCCTACTGAAACCCACTACTACCGACCACGCAGTCTGATAGTTTATATATCAATGATGAAATCTTAACATTGCAACACATGCCAATACGGCCGGCTTACTAAAGTGCAATTTTAAATTTCGCGCGAAATATCCTGCTGAAAACGTTTCGGTATGATGACGCCTGCGCGTGACGTCACGGATTGTAGAGGACATTTTGGGACAGCATGGTGGCCAGCTATTAAGTCGTCTGTTTTCATCGCAAAATTCCACAGTATTCTGGTCATCTGTGTTGGTGAATCTTTTGCAATTTGTTCAATGAACAATGGAGACAGCAAAGAAGAAAGCTGGAGGTGGGAAGCGGTGTATTGCGGCAGGTGTTGTGCCGGATAACGCACCCCCGCCGTAGAATGCACCCCCTGACTGTTGTGCCGGATAACACAGCCGGTGTTTCATTGTTTACATTCCCGGAAGATGACAGTCAAGCTTTACCATTGGCCTGTGGAGAACTGGGACAACAGAAACTCTTACTAGGAGGACTTTGAGTTGGATACGCAGACACGGTACCGTGAGTACGCATGCAGCTGCGGCTTCCAAACATTTGATCGCTTGCCCGTACGTGCGTGCCGCTATGTGCATGTCACGTACGTAACTTTGGGGACTTTGGGGAAATATATGTGCTGTATGAACTTTGGGGAGGTGAACGGTACTTTGGGCTGTGGGATTGAGTGTGTTGTGCAGGTGTTTGAGTTGTATTGGCGGGTTATATGGACGGGAGGGGGGAGGTGTTTGTTATGCGGGATTCATTTGTGGCATATTAAATATAAACCTGGTTGTGTTGTGGCTAATAGAGTATATATATGTCTTGGGTTTATTTACTGTTTTAGTCATTCCCAGCTGAATATCAGGTCCCACCCGGCTCTCCCAGCATCTTCCCTATCTGAATCGCTCCCACTGCCCTCTAGTCCTTCACTCTCACTTTCCTCATCCACAAATCTTTCATCCTCGCTCAAATTAATGGGGAAATCGTCGCTTTCTCGGTCCGAATCGCTCTCGCTGCTGGTGGCCATGATTGTAAACAATGTACAGATGTGAGTAGCTCCACAACCTGTGAAGTCACGCGCATATCGTCTGCTACGTCCGGTACAGGCAAGGCTTTTTTTATCAGCGACCAAAAGTTGCGAACTTTATCGTCGACGTTCTCTACTAAATCCTTTCAGCAAAAATATGGCAATATCGCGAAATGATCAAGTATGACACATAGAATGGAACTGCTATCCCCGTTTGAATAAGAAAATCACATTTCAGTAGGCCTTTAAACAGGAGTACTCATATGTTAAACATTAAAGACAATATCAAACTGAACTACAACATTGTATGCTCATGAACATGGTGACTGTAGTAGATTAGTGATGATTGTATGTGAGGGGCGTGGCCTGCGGACCTGCAGCGAGGCGGGACGTGTCGGAACCGGCTTCGAGATTAGCGACAGGTGAGTGGATGACACAGCTGAGTGTGTTTGTCTGATCACCTGTCGCTCTGTTAAAAGCAGCAGTCGGGAAGAAGAGAGGAGGTGGAGCACGAGCGAGAGCGAGACAGACGAACAAAAAGACATTTGCTGAAAAGCACGAAAAAGACTGAAAATAAAACCTTGTTCGAAACCCTGAACACTGCTGTCATGTCCGTGGTTGGTGGTCAGAAGAACCCGGTGAAACCAGACTTCCACAATTTGGCGCCCAACTCGGCTGGACTACCGGAGGCCAGGGAAGACGACGGCTCTCGCGGGAGCGCTCTCTGAGCTGGCAGCGACCACCCGCCAACAGTGCCAGGTCCTGCGGGCGTTAGCGGACCAGGGGGGCGGCGCACTGTCAGTGCCGACGACCGTCACCATCCCCCGCATGGGAGAAAAAGAGGATCCCCATGCCTTTTTGGACATTTTTGCGGCCACGGCGAGAGCATGCGCGTGGCCGGAAGAAGAGTGGGGGGTGCGGCTCTTGCCGCTCCTGACGGGGGAGGCGCAGCGTGCTGCGCTCAGCCTGCCGGCGCCCTCCAGAGTGCGCTTTGAGGACCTGAGGAGGGCGGTGCTGGACCGGACGGGAGGCACCACCGAAGATTGCCGACGACGGTTCCGGTCCATGCGTCTGGGGAAGGAGGACCGGCCATTCGCCTTTGGCCAGCGGCTCCAAGAGGCGGCGACGCGCTGGCTGCAGCCGGGAGAGGGAGATGGCCGACTGCTGGACCAGATCTTACTGGAACAGTTTGTGGAGGCGATCCCGACGCGGACGGCGAACTGGATCCGGTACCACCGGCCCCGGGACCTCGCAGCAGCGGTGACCCTCGCCGAGAACCACCTGGCTGTCCACCGCGAGGAGCAACCGACACCAGTGGCGCACGGACCGAGCGTGCGACATGAGAAGGAGAGAGAACGACACATTCCCCACTTTTTCCCACGTGACCCTCCCTCTACTCAGGTCCCGGCTGCTGCTTCCAGAACATCTCCCGCGCAGAAGGCCCCTCAAACGCTTGGGCAGGCGTGCTGGAGGCGTGGGCGGCCCGGTCGCGCGCGTCACGGACCTCCGCAGGTGGAGGTGGGGCGCGTGAGCCGGGTGGCCGCTCCTTCAGTGCCCTATCCCCGGCCCGGGGGAGACGTACGGTATGAAGGTAACGATACAGGGGAGTACATACCAGGCGATGGTGGATTCGGGCTGCGGGCAGACCATGATCCACCAGAACCTGGTTCGACCTGGGGCTTTGAGGCAGGCAACACGGCTAAAAATCAGGTGTGTTCATGGGGATGTGCACGAGTACCCTATGGTGCCAGTAGAAATTTGGTATGAGGGCCAAAAGCATAGGGTCGAGGTAGCTGTAAGTACGCACCTCTCGCACCCCGTAATCTTGGGCACAAATTGGCCGGGGTTTAACCATTTACTGACACAATGTGTGGGGGTGCGTTCACGTACCGTAGGAAAGGGGAGCATCCGCGCGGTTCTCAGTGGTGACGCGGGTCCGTCCGATACTGCCGAGCGGGAACCGGTGGGGGCTTCGCGGGAAGCCCCCCCAGCCCCACACTGGCACCCTATGGAGGATTTTCCGCTCGAGCAGTCTCGCGATGAAACATTGCGCGCGGCCTGGGACCAGGTGGATTACATCGACGGTCAGCTGGTGCGCCCGGGAGCAGCGCGGGTGTTCCCTCACTTCTCGATTATTAGAGATAGATTATACCGAGTGAGCCGTGACACTCAGACCGGAGAGGAATCCACCCAAATGTTGGTGCCAAAACGCCGCAGGGAAATGGTTTTCCGGGCGGCACATTACAATCCCATGGCTGGCCACATGGGGTATAATAAAACACTCAATCGGGTCATGGTCCGATTCTATTGGCCGGGCATCCGGGCAGACGTGCGCCGCTGGTGCGCTGCCTGCCCGGACTGTCAGCTGGTGAACCCGGCGGCCACCCCAAAGGCGCCTTTGCGCCCATTGCCGCTCATGGAGGTCTCCTTCGAAAGAATGGGTATGGACCTCATCGGACCATTCCACCCGAGCACACGGGGATATCGCTTTGTGTTAGTCCTAGTGGATTACACAACATGCTATCCCGAAGCAGTGCCCCTGCGCTCCATCTCTGCAAAGAGTGTAGCGCAGGCCCTGTTTCAGGTCATCTCCCGAGTTGGAATCCCGAAAGAGATTCTGACTGACCAGGGCACGTCCTTTATGTCACGCACGATAAAGGAACTGTACGGATTATTGGGAATTAAAGCGATCCGCACCAGCGTATACCATCCACAAACAGATGGGCTGGTGGAGAGATTGAATAAAACGCTGAAAACCATGATCCGTAAGTTTACACATAAGGACAAACCAAATTGGGATAAATGGCTGGATCCCCTACTGTTTGCGATGCGGGAGGTACCTCAGGCCTCCACAGGCTTTGCGCCTTTTGAGTTACTATACGGCAGGAAGCCGCGCGGAGTATTGGACGTAATTAAGGAAAGCTGGGAGGAGGGGCCAAGCTCCAGCAAAAACGAAATTCAATACGTCATGGACATGCGAGCAAAACTCCACACGGTGGGGCACTTGTCACGCGAGAATTTGCTCCGTGCCCAGGAACGTCAGCAGCGCACGTATAACAGGGGGACTCAGCTTAGAAAATTTTCACCGGGAGAAAAAGTGCTTATATTACTCCCCACATCCAGCTCGAAATTACTTGCGCGCTGGCAAGGACCCTTCGAGGTCACACGGCAAGTGGGTGATGTGGACTACGAGGTCCGGCGCTCGGACCGGGGCGGAGCCACCCAAATTTATCATATAAACCTCCTGAAAGCATGGAAGGAGGCGGAGCCTGTTTCCATGGTAACGGTGGTTAAGGAGGAGGGGGAGTTCGGGCCGGAGGTCCCGCGCGCTGGTCCGCCCTTTCCCCTCCTCTGTGACGATCAGCTCACGTTAGCGCAGAGAGCGGATGTTGCTAAACTGCAGCAGCGCTTCTCTGATGTGTTCTCCCCTCGGCCCGGGCGCACGAACCTCATCCAGCATCATATTGAGACCAGCCCGGGTGTTACGGTGCGGTCTCGGCCCTACAGGCTCCCCGAACACAAACGCAAAGTAGTTCGGGAGGAATTAAAATCCATGCTGGAGTTGGGGGTAATAGAAGAATCCCACAGCGCGTGGTGCAGTCCCATTGTTCTGGTAGGGAAGAAGGATGGGTCTGTGCGGTTCTGTGTGGATTACCGCAAGGTGAACGAAATTTCACGTTTTGACGCGTACCCAATGCCTCGGGTCGACGAGCTCCTGGATCAGCTGGGCGCTGCTCGTTTCTTCACGACACTGGATTTAACCAAGGGCTACTGGCAGATTCCCTTGTCACCAGAGTCCAGGGAAAAAACGGCCTTTTCCATTCCGGAAGGTTTGTACCAATTTGTGTCACTTCCGTTTGGCTTGTTTGGCGTCCCGGCCTGAGTCTGGCGGTGGAGGTATGTGAGGGGCGTGGCCTGCGGACCTGCAGCGAGGCGGGACGTGTCGGGACCGGCTTCGAGATTAGCGACAGGTGAGTGGATGACACAGCTGAGTGTGTTTGTCTGATCACCTGTCGCTCTGTTAAAAGCAGCAGTCGGGAAGAAGAGAGGAGGTGGAGCACGAGCGAGAGCGAGAGCGAGAGCGAGACAGACGAACAAAAAGACATTTGCTGAAAAGCACGAAAAAGACTGAAAATAAAACCTTGTTCGAAACCCTGAACACTGCTGTCATGTCCGTGGTTGGTGGTCAGAAGAACCCGGTGAAACCAGACTTCCACATTGTAATAAACTAATGATTAACCGTTACTTCAAAAGCAACAATTAGCTTTGTCAATGTATCTGTCACCTGCTGTGAGTGTTTCCAAAACAGAAGCGTAAGAAGCAAGCTGACGGGTAGAAATTGGAAAACAGCCAAAGTGCTGGCGGGACTGATTCCTCAAATGTGTGCAGAAACCCTTGTTGGACTTCTCATTTTATCACCAGAAAATAATGAGAGGTAAACATGAACTTGAGACACAGTTCTTAATTAATGTATTTATCAGTCAGGAGTTGTAATAACTTTAAAGGGGACCTATGATGATTTTAATTATCACACTTACTTGTGGTCTAGATCAGTGTTTTTCAACCACTGTGCCGCGGCACACTAGTGTCCCGTGAGATATTGTCTGGTGTGCCGTGGGAGATTATGTAATTTCACCTAATTGGGTTAAAAATATTTTTTGCAAACCAGTAATTATAATACGCAAATGTGCTGTTGTTGAGTTTCTGTGCTGTCTAGAGCTCGGCATAGTAACCGTGTAATACTCTTCCATATCAGTAGGTGGCAGCAAGTAGCTAATTGCATTGTAGATGTCGGGAACATGGTTTGTCGTGATCACAATATGCGGGAGGCAGCGTGTAGGTAAAAAGGTATCTAACACTTAAACCAAAAATAAACAAAAGGCGAGTACCGCTAAGAAAGGGCATTGAAGCTTAGGGATGGCTATGCAAAGTAAACAAACACAGAATGCTGGACGACAGCAAAGACTTACAGCGTGTGGAGTAGACGTCGTCCACAAAGTACTCCCGTACATGACATGACAATCAACAATGTCCCCACAAAGAAGGATAGCGTCCGCACAACTTAAATAGTATTGATTGCGAAAACAAAGCAGGTGCGGGGAATAGCATTCAAGGAAGACATGAAACTGCTACAGGAAAATACCAATAAAAGAGGAAAAGCCACCAAAATAGGAGCGCAAGACAAGAACTAAAACACTGCACACCGGAAGACACCAAAAAACTCAAATATTTCGCGGCGTGATGTGACAAGTCGTGAGAGTACTTTGAGACAAGAGCTATAGTGATGCATGGTTGGTTATGGTTTGAATTCATATCCAACACTTGTGAAAACAACTTTTTATTGTCAATATCGGGTGCTGAGTTGAATTTTTTTTTATGTTTTCTGCTGGTGGTGTGCCTCTGCATTTTTCAATGAAAAAAAAGTGCCTTGGCTCAAAAAAGGTTGAAAAACACTGGTCTAGATAATATGTATTGGATATGTAAATGTGTGGATATGCGTACATTTTGCTCTGCAATCACATGTATGAGTCACTGTCTGAGTCTGTCCAACATTGAAACAGCATTTAGAAGTCAGATAAGTGCAACATCACCATAGGTCCTCCTTAAACAAATATACACATTTGTCAAAAACATACCGTAATTTCCGTATGATTAGAATTATTTTTTAAATGCTTTCCTGATCAAATACACGGCATAAAAATGAGATGAGGTTGCGGTGAGCCAAGCCTACCCGCTGATTTAATAGTCATTAATGAACGGGCTTATTCAGCACACCACCAATATAATGTTTACAGAAACATTTATTATTACCGTATTTTTCGGACTATAAGTCGCAGTTTTTTTCATAGTTTGGCCGGGGGTGCGACTTATACTCAGGAGCGACTTATGTGTGAAATTATTAACACATTACCGTAAAATATCAAATAATATTATTTAGCTCATTCACGTAAGAGACTAGACGTATAAGATTTAATCGGATTTAGCGATTAGGAGTGACAGATTGTTTGGTAAACGTATAGCATGTTCTATGTTACAGTTATTTGAATGACTCTTGCCATGATGTGTTGCGTAAACATACCAGGCACGTTCTCAGTTGGTTATTTATGCCTCATATAACGTACACTTATCCAGCCTGTTGTTCACTATTCTTTATTTATTTTAAATTGCCTTTCAAATGTCTATTCTTGGTGTTGGGTTTTATCAAAGACATTTCCCCAAAAAATGCGACTTATACTCCAGTGCAACTTATATGTTTTTTTTCTTCTTTATTATGTATTTTCGGCCGGTGCGACTTATACTCCGGAGCGACTTATACTCCGAAAAATACAGTAATAATGGATTTATAATTACAGAAAGAAACACTTAAAGCTTCCTTAGGTTAACCTGGGTTCGATCGAACCCTAGGGGTTCGGTGAGTCGGCCTCAGGGGTTCGGCAGAGCCTCCACCGCGGCGGTCAAGACACACCTGACGCATCGTGTAAATAAAAACTTCTCCCTATCGACGTATTATGGATACCCCCAAACTATCCATTTTTTCTCCATTTTCTACCGCTTATTCCCTTTGGGGTCGCGGGGGGCGCTGGAGCCTATCTCAGCTACAATCGGGCGGAAGGCGGGGTACACCCCGGACAAGTCGCCACCTCATCGCAGGGCCAACACAGATAGACAGACAACATTCACACTCACATCCACACACTAGGGCCAATTTAGTGTTGCCAATCAACTTACCCCCAAACTATGTTCCTTCTAATTTTCCATCTGATTTGCAGGTGTGTCATTTGTTGTGAGTTCATGCACTGTGTTGGTTTTGTTCATTGAACAAGGTGATGTTCATGCACGGTTCATTTTGTGCACCAGTAAAAAACATATAACTCTGTCTTGAATTTGAAAAAAAATAAAAATTGTATTTGTCACTAAAGAAGGGTTCGGTGAATGCGCATATGAAACTGGTGGGGTTCGGTACCTCCAACAAGGTTAAGAACCACTGTTATACAGTGAGTTGCTCAATATTCGGCTCACCATGAAGGGGCGTACATGAGCAAAGAGGTAACAAAAAAATTTTTTTTTTTTTTAATAAATAAAGTTATAGAGCTTTTTTAATGGACAAGGATTGTGCTGTGTTATGAATACACTGTGTAAGTCCAACTGTGTTTTTTACCACCTTCATCTTGCAACATGCCTGTTAGCCTCCTCTGAACTTTCTACCCAAAAATAATTCCCCATCATCTTTCTTACCCCTCTCTGACATCACTGGTTGACTCTGGAGTTATTTCCTAACTAATGAAACCAAACTAAGAATAATATTTAAAATGTAAGACGGGGAAAGGGAACCGCTGCAGGCGACTGACAGGAAGCAGCAAAACACAACATTTTAAATACATGATAATCTTATCCAGATCAAAGCAACAGCCCACAGTCTGCAACACTCATTAAAACTAAAAATACATACATAGCAGTCTTGGCCTAAACAAGCAAGATACTAGATTGCAGTAAGATGAGTTTATTTAACTGCAAGCTTGTGAGAAAATATCTGGTATGCTTTCCAAGCAAATGTCGTATGAAAAAAATCACGATATTACTCACACCTGTGAAAGTGATGAGGTTGTCAAGGTCTGCATCCATCCATCCAAGGTTTGCATCCAATGACTCTTAATTTGTCCAGTTTCTGTTTTCTGTCTGTCATTTCCTGTCCACTGCTCTGTTTGCAGGCAGCTTGGTCCAGTGACTGGGATGGAGCAATGAGGCCGGTGGACATAATCAGCAATTAGCATTATTTATCATCCCTGCGTCCACACCAGGAAAACATATCAATTATTCCTTGTTTCCTTTGTGTTTTTACTTTAGCTGTGCAGTCTTTACCACTATTTCTATTTACCCTGTTACTAGCTTCCATACAAAGTATTTAGTTTAAGTTTTTTAATTAAACTACTTTTGTTTTTACTTTTGTGCCTTCCTGGATTGTCTCGTTTGTGTATTTTGCTTTTTCCCCCAGCTCTGTCGGATGTTGGTTGTTTGAACTTTGATCTCTGCAACCTCATTTTTGTAACAGCTTCGTGTGTTAATATTTGTTATAAAATGGTTTTATAAATTTTTTAACACTGTTGTGTCTACGTCAAAATTCAAAATCCTCGCCAGGGCAGTCACAGTATCTCTGATATGGGATAATATACATTTTCTATAGCAACAGCAGGCTTCAAAGTTCCTTAAATGTAAAGCTCTGTAACTTTTTTCCTTGTCAAGCAGATGTCTCTGTGTTTCTATGATATATCATTCAATAATACTGTACATATCATTATGGTAATCCAAGCAAAAAGGTGGCTACATACAAAACAGAGTGTGGGTTTGTTTACAAAATAATGTGAGATTGTGTAAAGGAGAGGGACATAGCCAGCTTGCTATAGCAATTAATTATTAGCCTATTATCGAATCCTCTTATCGAACAGATTCCTTATCGATTCTCTTATCGAGTCCAGATAGGTTGTTGTATATGGAAAAAAACACAATATTTGGTTTAACAAATCACTTCACATTCTCTACTGCTTGCTACTATAGTATTACCATATCTGAGTTATTGTGCAGAAATGTGGGGAAATAACTACAAATGTGTGCTACATTCGTTAACCGTGTTGCAAAAAAGATCAATTAGACTGATACATAATGTTGGATATAGAGAACATACAAACACTTTATTTATTGAGTCAAAAATATGAAAGTTCGATGATTTGGTAAAATTGCAAACAGCTAAAATGATGTGGAATTAAATGATGGAATGGATTAAGTAAAGAAGTTAAACATTGTATTGAAGTTTAAGAGGTTGTTCAAATGAATAGTGCTTACAAAATACAAAGAAGAAGAATTATGAAAAATACTTTCAACATAATTTAAAATAAGATAATCTTCATCTCAGTATATTAATAATGACTGAATTAATTAATTCCATATTACAAAACTGTTGTATATACTAATTCACATATATTTTATTATAAAAAGGTCAGTAAATTATGTATATATTTGTAAACACTCTGAAGTGGGAAAGGGGTTGGATTAAATAAGCTTTACTTCTTCCTACTCATGTAAAGTGAAATGATATGAAACTGTGATGTTTTATGATGTGGTCGGATCATGTTTTGTTTAGTTATGTTCTGTTAGTTTGGACTTCCTTAGTTGTTTTGTGCACTTCGGGGGTTTGTTTTAGTCACCATGGTTATACTTATGATTTTCACCTGCCTTGTACGCGCACCTGTTGCTCACCAGAGACTCTATTTAAGCCTGCCTTTTCCGGTCACTCGTCGTGGCTTCATTGTTTGCATTTGCAACAGTTACGTTGGCATTCTGGTTTTCGAGCTCATGATTCCTGTGCTAAAGTTACCTTAGCTTCTAGTATTCCTGTGCTAAGTAAGTTTTTGCTTTAGCTTCTCGTGCGAACGGCACGCTTTCCTGTTGTTTCGTTCCTATCTGTTGTAATGTGTATGATTTATGAGAAATAAATCATCTCCTACCTGTATGCTTTCGTCCGGAGCCGTCAGTTTTGCATCCCTGGAACGAACCGCAGCACGCTGCACCCCACCGTGACAAATGACTGAGCTACGTGACGTCATTTCTTGTGATGTCTCATGGGGCATTTCTGGTCGAGACGGGATTCGTTCCCAGCGATTCGAACAAAGAACCAACTCTTTTTCTTTACTATAGTGGTCTCGATAACGGGTACCGGTTCTCAAAAAGGGATTCGGTTCTTTTCTTATCGAACAACCGGGAAAACCGGGTTCGAGTATCAACCCTAATAGCAATGTTATGTGGAAAATTCATATTTTATCTGACATTTGAGCTTTTTTTTACCATTGGTTTTAATGTTTTATTTTTGACATGTTTTGTTTGATTCCAAACATGTTGAATTGGTTGATTTAAGGAGGGAGGAAATCATCAGCGAAGTCCACTATAGCACTCAAGTTTAGAGGTGCTGAATGTAAAAATCACTTTTTAGCTGAAATATTTTGAATATTTAGCTGACTTTTCTCACATAGCCTACTCAGTGGCCTAGTGGTTAGAGTGTCCGCCCTGAGATCGGTAGGTTGTGAGTTCAAACCGAGTCATACCAAAGACTATAAAAAAATGGGACCCACTACCTCCCTGCTTGGCACTCAGCATCAAGGGTTGGAATTGGGGGTTAAATCACCAAAAATGATTCCCGTGCGCGGCCACCGCTGCTGCCCACTGCTCCCCTCACCTCCCAGGGGGTGATCAAGGGTGATGGGTCAAATGCAGAGAATAATTTCGCCACACCTAGTGTGTGTGTGACAATCATTGGTACTTTAACTTTTTAACTTTAACATTGGAGGTAATTAATTGCAGAATGTAAGTGTTTAATCCAAATGTTAAATCTAAATGTTAAACATAAATGTTAAATATATAGGCCAAATAAAAGAGTGATACCGAGATTGTATGGCCGGTGATTATGCCCCTCTCCAGTAATATTGGCACAAATGGTACGTCTCTAATGGCCATGCTGATGTTAAATAGCAGACACTATAAAGAAATGACCTTGGACCAAAACAAAGAAAGACCGGCGGGAGATTTTTTTCAAAGGAAGTAGTAGTGAAACTATCCCGCCGCTGGCTATTTATTGCTACCACGCAAATTTTCGGTAACATTAGCATTATTATTTTATTTGAGAAAAGTCACTTACTAGTCCAGCAGGAACACAGCCGAGGCAGCATCGGTCGGAAAGTTCTCATCTTTGAGCTCACACCAGCAAGTTAAAGCCTGGGCAATGTTGAGCCTGACTGTCCTTTTATCTGGGTGAGCTCTGGTTTTTTTTTTGTTCTCTTCAGACAAATATTTTCATTTATTTGATTGTTTTGGAGCTTTGGCCATGATAGCAGTAATTGCACATAGGTGTTTTTCTTCTTCTTCTATTTGTTTTCTGGTGACACACAGGCGTTCCCATCAATTTCCATCGTATTAACGAATAAGGAAAGGGGTAGTGAAGTATGCTGTAAAGCAAGTCAATACATTTTTAGTTTTTTTGTGTGGCAGAGTTCCTGCCACCCTCCTATATATCACTAAGTGCCACTAAAAGCGCGACAGACCCCCTCAGGCCATGACAGATGTGACATTCAGCTAGTTGTAAGTTGATGTATCATCCCATCAGTTATATTAATATCTTATGTAGGTTGAAAAGTTACATTGTGCCGCTTTAAAAAGAAGTGTATATATTACATATAACCGGCCATAATCCAGGATTAAGTTGGAATAAAATAGAAAGCTTTATTAACATTGCATTAAATGCTTCATCATTTATGGTTGCCATTCTTGTTGTGACTTTAAGAGAAATACAATCATTAGTAAATACTAAAATACTAAAAATACTAAAATACTATGGCTAAAAGTATACCGATAAGACATGTAGCAGGTAAAACACACATTGTTAAAGATAAAACACAAATTGTAGGATTTTTTTTTTTACAAAATTCAGTCATTTTTGCATTAGTTTGTGCTGCGTGGGCAGTTTTGACGGCACTAAAAATTGGCAACAATCGCGTGCGCATCTAAGTATACTTATATGTGCACACAGGAAAGCTAGTTTACTATATTACCTGTCTATCTGACTGCATGTTATTTAAATGTTTAGCTAAGTTTGAAGCAAAGATTGTAATACTTTTTGGTGTTGGTGTTTAAAGTTGTTGTTTAAAGCATCATCTTACTCGATAGTTTTGATGCCCAAATATCCCCATATTGCGCTTCACGCACGATAACTTCACACACCCTCTTCATTAACCGGTAGAATTGCCTTTGTGTGTCATTCTTTCTCTCCACTGAGTTTTTTCTTGTATGCGCTCTCGGCCCTGTGTGTGTGTGATAACACACTCAACATTATGCGCCTCGGCTTTGTACGTCACCGCCGCACGGATTGAAAAATGTGTAGAGTTTGCATGTTCTCCCCGTGACTGCGTGGGTTCCTCCCACCTCCAAAGACATGCACCTGGGGATAGGTTGATTGGCAACACTAAATTGGCCCTAATGTGTGAATGTGAGTGTGAATGTTGTCTGTATATCTGTGTTGGCCCTGCGATGAGGTGGCGACTTGTCCAGGACACAACGGACGTGGCGAGGTTGGTAGAAGGTGGGGATCGAACCAGGAACCCTCAGGTTGCTGATACGGCCACTCTCCCAACTGCGCCACACCGTCCCCAAATTGAATTTGACGCCATAAACCTCCGCACAACACCGTTAGTTACAATTTGTACAGTACATGACATACTGGGACACAAAGGTTACAGGAACACAAATCTACAAGCACTTTCACAGGAGTCCAAGTCACCATCAGTGGTAATAATTAGTTAGCCTGTGATGACGGCGCTGTGTCATCCCGCAGCTGCACTGTCATCTTCTGTTGCTGATGCAGTTTGACGTCGCCGCCCTCAGCAGTAAATTAACATCATGACCGGATGCTCCGTGCAGCAAACCTACTGACGTGGCTGCAGGCGTCGCTCTGCCGCGGCTGTGTGACTGAACCCGCTTGAGTCGTTGTGACATTTCTCAGAAGTTTGTTTCTGCGGAAACACACTGAGACATGGAAGTCTTCCGGGTCACTGAAAATGTTCTGCTTTTAAACACAGTGACTGGTTCTCGCAGGGTCACACTCTTGCTGATGTGTGCTGGGTCATGATGAAGACTGACATGGCCGTGTTGATTGACAACGGTGATGTCATAACAGCTCATCTGAATGTTCTCTGGAGATGACGGAAGAACTTGTGGAGTCGTCTTAAAGCATTGTGTCACGTTTCGCTTTCTTACTGTCCGTGTGGGGCTGCGGAGTCACAAGCACAGTGGCTTTGGCAGGAAAATGCCAAATTGTTCGTCTTCCCCATTTTTCACTACCATGTCCAGAACGGTGAGCGTTATGTCTCGTCCTCATCCACTTTTATGTATTACTGTGTAGTTTGTACCTGCAGAATGTTTGCAGTTCATTTTAAGCTGATTCCTTGTCTTCCTGCCATTCCTGCACGTTTGCCTAGCAATTATTCCCATAGTTTACATTTCCATTCAAGTCCATGACTTATTTTGAATTGATGTTGTCCTTTTTCAATTTGGTTCATACTGTACAAGGGTTTAGAATTATATACATTATTATATACAACACGCTGCAAACACTCAGCAGCCTCGCAGTTGGAATATTCAGGGTCGAATCAGAACTACAACCCTAACTACAATACAACAACAGATGACATTGCTAACCATGAAATAAAACATCATAAACAGGATGGCCACCACTGACTGCATCAATATTTTATTTGTTGCCTTAGCCAGGATGTCAATGTGGTGAACAGCCGAATAGTTTCATTTTATTGCGAGCCTAGGGCGAAGTCACCAATGTACTATAAAAAAAACAGTGTGTGGGTTTAACATACTACCAAAGTAGGATATCTGGTGTAGCAATTAAACTCTAATTAGTGGTTAAATTAAAGGTTTAATTAAACCCAATTAAAAGCCAGTATACCAACATCAACATTTTTTATGATCATAATAAATCTCATTTTACAAATCCACCATGACAGGTAAAATGCGCTGTAAACAGACACACAGTCATTTAATAGATACATTTAACGATACCCCTAAATACAGCTTTGCCAAAACAGGCAAGAATTTAGTGTACTTAGGAGTCTGATCTCCCACACAGGGCAGAAAATGTATTTCTATTGTGACAACATCCAAAATCGCTGAAAATCCGTTGAGTTGTAAAACTATAACTGTGCCAAATGTATTTACTGTTTTTGCATTCAGAATTGTATTCCAATTGTTTGTTTAGCACACCCAAGAACATTCCTAAGCACATTTGAGAGTGGAGAAAAAATAATGTCATCAATATGCTCTGCATAATTAATCACATTTATGTCAGTAAATTATTATGCCAACTGTATTTATAAGGCACATTTGCTTTTTGCAATAAAAGAAAAGGAAAAAAAATATATGCAAAGACAGATATACTCATTAGTAAAACCCTTTTCCCAGCTGGTCTTGATTAGCAGAGGTAAATGACCACGGTCTCTATGACAGAACATGGCACTGGAGAAGATGTTGAAAGATAGAAGGGTACAGTAAAAAAACTGGTAGGAATCCCAGTAATTCCAGACTGGTTCTTTTTTTTTTACCGCTGTAATTCTAGAAGGGGGGAACAACTTAAGAAGTTGCATCTAAAGCAAAAGTAAATATACTGTAACACTTAGAAACATTTACAGTAGAGGCATGGATCCAGGGTCGTTTAAACTCTTAATGAACAAAATGGTTTGGCTTGGGTTCTTACAGTATCTAATCCCGTTTTGACCATAGTACTATTAATTGTATTGTTAATGGTAAAGTTAGAATCAGGTGTTCCAAAAGTGTTCCATTTGCAGAACCTTGTTAAACAAAGTCTTCACAAACTCAATGCAAATAAATTAGTGTTTTTTCTGACACTGCATCTTGTCTTCAACATACTTTTCTCAATATCCTTTGCAAATATAGACAGAAAATACCTTTTAAGACACAATGTTGATGCACGCCAGTCCATGTTTTCAGTTGTTATATTACGCAGGAGTCCACC
Organism: Nerophis lumbriciformis; assembly: GCF_033978685.3. Lineage (NCBI taxonomy): Eukaryota > Metazoa > Chordata > Actinopteri > Syngnathiformes > Syngnathidae > Nerophis > Nerophis lumbriciformis. The sequence continues at coordinate 22,769,272 of NC_084567.2, read as the reverse complement.
CATCAAGCAGCATATCAGTGTTTTCTCACAAATGTTTTGGCTTTTCTATGTTACAAGTTGGGGTGTCGTAGAACAGTGGACTATTTGATGATTTAATTCACAGTAGTTTTATTTGACTATCAGCCTCCTAGTCGAATCATCAGATATTGGGGTACCCGAGGTCAGTGTAGGAACATTTCATCCACCTAATGTGTGCCTCGGAGCTCAGCCGTTATGTGCCCGGCAGCACAACCATTGTGGGCGGGCTGATAGCTTTCCATTCGTTTGTTAGCTCGGTTGTAGGCATTAACTACTGTGCTAAGTGCTTGTGTGCTTTTAAAGTGTTTTCAAGCCTTTTACAGCATGTTTCTAACTCAATATGAGTCCAAAGAAAGCAATACATAGAGAGCATCAAGAAGACTTCTCCCGCTCCGTGGTGGGATTACAATAAAACAGTACGAATAAGCATTTTTAACAATTAAAATTGGGGGCGTGGTTAAGAGGGGAGGAGTATATTTACAGCTAGAATTCACCAAGTCAAGTATTTCATATTTTTATTTATATATATATATATATATATATATATATATATATATATATATATATATATATATATATATATATATATATATATATATATATGTATATATATATATATATATATATATAAAATACTTGACTTTCAGTGAATTCTAGCTATAAATATATATTTATTGTATTATATATATATATATAAGAAATACTTGACTTTCAGTGAATTCTATCTATAAATATATATTTATTTTATTATAAATATATATATAAATATATATATATATATATATATATACTGTATGTATATATATATATATATATATATATATACTGTATGTATATGTATATATATATATATATATATATATATATATATATATATATATATATATATATATATATATATATATATATATATATACTGTATGTATATATATATATATATATATATATATATATATATATATATATATATATATAAATATATATATATATATATATATATATATATAAAAGAAATACTTGAATTTCAGTGTTCATTTATTTACACATATACACACACATAACACTCATCTACTCATTGTTGAGTTAAAGGTTGAATTGTCCATCCTTGTTCTATTCTCTGTCACTATTTTTCAAACCATGCTGAACACCCTCTCTGATGATGCATTGCTGTGTGGCACGCACAAAAGAGCTTTCATCAAATGCACTAGAGTCTGGAATCTTCCATCTCTCCCTAGCATGGCCCAAAACCGGTCAATCCTTGCTTCCTGAGGAAGATCTTCACTGCCAAGCACTTGGTTGTCCACTACTTCTTCCCGGAGGCTATCCAGGTTCAATCGCAGCTGCGGCTTGGAACTTACAAGCGTATTTCTTCATTTTACTCGTCGTCGGGGTCGCCACGGCTGTATCTTCCTCGTTCTTCTGCTTCGTCTCCTTGTTGTGTGCGCAGTTGTGCACTGCACTCTCTAAAAGCCGTTGATGTTATTGTCACATATGCATGTACAGTACATGGCAGTATTGTCCTGTTTAAGAGTATCACAACATTGCTGTTTACGGCAGACAAACTGCTTTACGGTAGACGAAAACGTGACCGCTGTTGTTGTGTGTTGTTGCCGCGCTGGGAGGACGTTAATGAAACTGCCTAACAATAAACCCACATAAGAAACCAAGAACTCACCCTTGATCATTCTACAGTTAGAACGTGATTGGGCAGGCACGATGTTTATATTGTGGGAAAGCGGACTCAGGTCCGCATGGAGCTGGAGGGGGCGTGGCCTACAGCTCCGCCTGAATTTCAGAAGATTTTCGGGAGAAATTTTGTCCCGGAAGGTTTTCGGGCGAGGCGCTGAATTTCGGGAGTCTCCCGGAAAATCCGGGAGGGTTGGCAAGTATGAGTGCAACAATAATTGATACGTATGCAAATGTGCTGTTTTAGACTACAGTATTATTCAATTAAGGACACCTAAGATATGTCTGTCTGTTGTGTAGCTGCTAGCTTCCAGTAACTTAGCCCTGAGCTTGGCACAAGTAAACGTGCTGCAGGACTGCTTGCTCATATTGGATATTATGGATGCAAACCAATAAAATCAAACTTCTAATTTGTTGAACTCTTGGTGTCATGTGATCTCCATTGGAATAGACAAAAATAAGTCTATGTGAAAGTGTGTTTGTGCATTTATATAAGTCACTGTTGTTCGGAGACAATCAGCCACCCAAAAGCTACATCATTAAGATGGAAGGTTTTTAATCGGACGAGACCCGTGTGAAAGAGTGTCTGTCCGTGTGTGTGCGCGTGCAAGAGAGAAAGATGTGTGTGCGCGCGTGTGCATGTATGTGTGCTGCATGCAGGACGCATCACTAATCTCTATAAGTGGCTATAAATCCAACTCACTGTGCCGGGCGGCATGCTGCTGCATGGAGGGGGAGAAGGGAGGGTGTTTTTGGCGAGGGTTCACTGAAGTGCTCTGAGCTCTCTTGCATGACGCAACACCTCGCTAAATGAATATTTATGAGGTGAAACCACTGCAGTTGTTGAGATTCATCTCATCAGGTAGCGCTGCTACACAGGAAGGGAACATTTTAGCGCTCAAGGTTTCTGGATTTCAGCCAAACAAGGTGGACTATTTGTCATTTCCAGACCTCGGAGTCGCATCCTTTTGTTGTCAGCTCACCTTTATTTGTGTGGTCGAGTCTCAGTCTGCATTCAAGTACGAACCTAGCAGTGGTGGGCCGTCAGGGCCAGCAAGGCCTTCTCTGCTGGCCTAACATAACCAGAAATCATGATCATAATTAAAGATAAAAGTAATTTTTTATTTACTTTCCCTAAATATCTAAAAGTATTCATATTCTCTTCATGTCATTATGCTCCTTCCAGCGCTATTGTTTTTAGTTGATAGAGTTTTTATCCAATCAGAATTCAGCTAGCTTATGTTGCCATGCTGTACAAAACCTGCCAGAGGCCTTCAGATTCAGCAATGTGGGCGTTCGTGCACTATAAGCGGACGGGCACATACAGTGACAGACAGTTGCAATAGCCAATCAGATCACGAGTTGTTGTCAGTAAGGCCTTCTAGATGGCCTAAGGCAGATATATAGTGATGTTATGAGCAACATGCAAGACATATAAACATATAAGAACTCTATTATCCAGCATGCCACAGTAGTTAAGAGCATGCGCAGTAACCCCGTTTAGGTTGTTTAATGTAGACATGCCGGCAGCGGGATGTTTTAGATGAGCACGCTGTGGAGTAAACTTTAAGAACTCAGCCAACACACCTTGTCTGCATCTTTTATGATTAGACAAGACAACACATATATTTGCAAGGCCATTTTCAAGAAGGATATTTAAAGAGAAACTACATCTTGTGAGACCATGTCGGCCAACCCCGGAAGCGAGCTCAGCTGTCGATGAAATGTGAGTTTAGATATTTTATTTCTTAATTTTTTCACGTTTAAAATGTTTTTTGCAATTTTAATTTTGACAGTATCCCATAAGATATGTTTTAATTGCTGATGCAGGTTTATTGATTTTTAAATGCGCCAGAAAATAACCCGTTTTGTACAATGCCCAGTAGTGCGTAAATGTGTTCCTGTATAGTATTTCTCCAGCAATGGTCATGTGGTGACATAAATTATGGTATTTTGAGAGGTTATCTTTGAAGTCGGACATCACTGAAGGCCTAGGTGGGAAACCATACGATACCAGTGCTATGGAAAACATCCTGCATAGTGCCGGTGCCCAAGAAGCCCATCCCATCGGGCTCTAATGACTTTAGACCTGTTGCTCTGACGTCCCAGGTCATGAAGGTCCTCGAGAGACTTGTGCTGGATCAGCTGAGACCACTGGTGGCTCCTTCCCTAGATCCTCTACAGTTTGCATATCAGCCCCATGTAGGATTAGACGATGCTGTTATCTACCTGCTGCATCATGCTCACTCTCACCTGGATGGTGGGAGGGGCACTGTGAAGATCATGTTTTTTGATTTCTCCAGTGCCTTTAACAACATTAAGCCAATTCTGATGAGTGACAAGTTGCTTAGGATGGGTGTCAGTTCATCCATTGTCTCCTGGATCACTGATTACTTATCTGACAGGCCCCATTTTGTGCGACTGGGGAGCTCCCTGTCGGATACTGTGGTCAGTGGTGTAGGTGCTCCACAGGGGACCGTCCTGTCTCCTTTCCTGTTCACCCTGTACACCTCAGACTTCCAGTATAGTTCCAGGTCCTGCCACCTGTAGAAATACTCTGACGACTCTGCTGTGGTCGGGCGTATCAGAGAGGGACGGGAATTGGAGTACAGGACAGTGATCGCTGACTTTGTGGAGTGGTCTCAGGCGAACCATCTGGTCCTTAATGTGGACAAGACCAAGGAGCTGGTCATCGACTTCAGGAAGATCAAGATCCAGGGCCAGAAGGTGGCAGTAGTGGAGCAGTACAAGTACCTGGGAGTCCACTTGAACAGCAGACCGGACAACTGCAAAGCTATTTACAAAAAGGGCATGAGAAGACTCTTTTTCCTGAGGAAGCTTAGGTCCTTTAATGTGTGCAGCAAGCTGTTGGAGATATTTTATCAGTCTGTTGTGGCCAGTGCACTGTACTTTGCAGTGGCTTGTTGGGGGAGCAGCACCAGCAAAATGGACTCAAACCGGATTGACAAACTGATCCGGAAAGCCGGCCAAACTATTGGCATGTAGTTGGAGGCGTTTGTGTCAGTGAGGGACAGGAGGACACTGGACAAACTGCTGGCCATCATGGACAATCCTGCCCACCCACTCCACCTGACAATTAAGGGACAGCGGTGTTCATACTCCAACAGGCTCCTTCAACTTCCTTCCCGCACTGTGCGATTCAAGAACTCCATTCCACACTCCATCCAGCTGTATAATCACTCGCCATACAGCAATAGATGACATCTGCCTATTACCTGACACCTGACATGTTAGCTACTTCTCTTTGTTTATAATGTTTATAATGTCTATTTTCTATTTCCTGCTGGATCTACTCTCTATGTTATGCTGCTGCTGTCACATATACTGTATATACTGTAATATTGTACATGGTCATTGGTATATATTGTATATATGTTATTGACATAATATAATATATCTGTATATATATTATTCTGTACACATATTATGTATATATTCGTATATATGTTAGATTTTTTATCGCTATATTAGTCTATTTATACCTGCATTGTCCTTTTCATCCTTACACTTTCCATCATTGTAACTGAGATACTGTGTTGAACAATTTCCCTTGTGGATCATTAAAGTTTGTCTAAGTCTAAGTCTAAGTCTAAGTATTATGCAGAGTGAGTGAACGTTAATGTACCTGTGAGTACTTTACATTGTTTATACCCTGACTTTAATTTATTACATTACCCCAACTTGTTCCTATTTTTGTTATCTCTGCAGATGATCTTACTACCAGTGCAGGGTGGAGCAATGAGACACACCTTTCAGTTAGTGGTGTTCAAAAACCAGCGGTTGCAGCAGGAAGACGACAGATTGTTGCTTCCTCGTATCCCATGCTTCTCCTGACTATGCCAACAACTGTGGGTTCTGTATCCCATTCTCTTCTACTTTCTTATGATACCTTGTACCTATTTTTGTACACTTTATTCAGTCTCGCCAGGATTTTGTAAGTCACGATCGCGCTAATTCATTCGAATTCAACCAATCTCTGGAATTATGTGCGGCCTCGCAATATTGACCAAAGCCCACAACATCCCTGCAAATTTTAGCCAAATTTTGGGGGTAATTTTCTCCAATAATTTTTTTTTGAGCAGCGTTCAAACGCATATGTCAACTGTCTAATCAAAACTTATGTTTGTTTCTTGTGTAGATGACATACTTGCCAACCTTGAGACCTCTGATTTCGGGAGGTGGGGGTGGGGGCGTGGTCGGGGGTGGGGCGGGGCGTGGTTGGGGGCGTGGTTAAGAGGGGAGGAGTATATTGACAGCTAGAATTCACCAAGTCAAGTATTTCATACATATATATATATATATATATATATGTCTTAATAAGGTTATCCAAAAAATAGTGCTCGATACCGTAGTAGAGCGCAATATATGTATGTGTGGGAAAAAAAACCACAAGACTACTTCATCTCTACAGGCCTGTTTCATGAGGGGTTCCCTCAATCATCAGGAGATTTTAATGGGAGCATTCACATACCATGGTTTATATAGGGCACAGAGTGGGTGGGTACAGGCTGGCGTAGGGGCGTGGTGATTGGCTCATGTGTTACCTAGGAGGTGTTTCCGCCTCCGCCACAGACGGAAACACCTCCTAGGTAACACATGAGCCAATCACCACGCCCCTACGCCAGCCTGTACCCACCCATTCTGTGCCCTATATAAACCATGGTATGTGAATGCTCCCATTAAAATCTCCTGATGATTGAGGGAACCCCTCATGAAACAGGCCTGTAGAGATGAAGTAGTCTTGTGATTTTTTTCCCCCACACATACATATATATATATATATATATATATATATATATATATATATATATATATATATCTACATCCTGAAAATATGCAAACAAAACTGTGTTTGGATAATTGATACTTCAAACTTGCATAAATAAATCTTAAGGAATATAACATAACTTGGCTTCTGAGAGTTTCAAAATGTAATGAATAAAATGCTAAAGTTGTTGATAAACAAGCAATTATTTTAATAATTAAATATGGTCATTTTAAATGAATTATTATGATAATTTAAAATAAATTATTTCAAATATCCATCCATCCATCCATTTTCTACCGCTTATTCCCTTTGGGGTCGCGGGGGGCGCTGGAGCCTATCTCAGCTACAATCGGGCGGAAGGCGGGGTACACCCTGGACAAGTCGTCACCTCATCGCAGGGCTAAATCTATATAGGTTAGATATAATTATTGAATAAGTTTAAAATCTAGAGTACGATTATTAATTAAGTGTTAATATTTAAGTGGGCCCAGGGCCCCTCTGTAGTGGAAAAGTTGGGCCCTGAGGTCAAAAACATTAAGAACCCCTGATCTTTAAGACCATAACTGGCTTTTATGACGCAGTGACAATGTTTTTAGATCTCTTTCAACTAAGGATAAAAAGGGCTTAGTATATGTTATATGCACATTGTACACTTTTCATTAGGGGTGTAACGACTCATTTTAACATTGTTTTGATTCATAATCTAAGGTTGCTAATACGATTCAGGGATGATATTAGTTGATTTAGAACGATACGATCCGAAATGAATCAGTGAGTTGATATCAATTTAGTAACTTTTTAACCAAAATTCTACCAGTGTCACTGAAATAAATTCTGAATACTGTATGTAAAGTTTAGTAAATTCCTGTTATTTCTTGTAAGTGAATTACAGTAGATTACAGTTGTTAAAATCACTCAAGTTAATTACAGTGGCGTCTGGATACATATGTTCATGCCCATTGGTCATGTAATGTATTTCTTTCAGTGCAGCTTCATAGCGGAGGGGGGGAATGTACAAGATACGCGCAATAATGCATTGCAGTTCTAAAAATCAGATTGTTCACGCTTTCAGAGCAGGAGTTTAAAATCATCTAACGGACGGTGTACAATGCTTGTTTAATGAGGGCAGTCGTTCCTTCTCCCTAAGTTTTGCTGCTGAAGTTGAAGTTTGTCCATCTTATTTACCATTAAATATGGTCATTTTAAATGAATTATTATGATCATTTAAAATAAATTATTTCAAATATGTTTATTTTAATGTATAATTCTATGGCTGGATGTAATAAGGAGTCAGGAAAAAATACAAAGAAAAGTATAATTAATTTTGATGTTTTTAGCAAAATATAGTAAAAATGTATTTATTTATTATTTTTTTAATTAATAAATATATTTATTTTTAGGTAAGATAAACATAATAATACAATTTATCTCTAGTCTGGATGATTTAGTTCTTGTCACCCTGTTGCCCTCCCGTCATGAAAAAAGGCTGTCCTCACTCAGGTCCGCATGGAGCTGGAGGGGGCGTGGCTTCCAGCTCCAGCTCAGTTAGAACGTGATTGGGCAGGCACGCTGTTTATATTGTGGGAAAGCGGACTCAGGTCCGCATGGAGCTGGAGGGGGCGTGGCCTACAGCTCCGCCTGAATTTCAGAACATTTTCGGGAGAAATTTTGTCCCGGAAGGTTTTCGGGAGAGGCGCTGAATTTGGGGAGTCTCCCGTAAAATTCGGGAGGGTTGGCAAGTATGGTAGATGAAGTAAGGATGGCAATGTGTAACAATAGCTCAGTTATTTATTGCTCAAACGGCACCCGTGTAGCTTAGACCTGCTTCCTGTCTCTGTCTACAGCACTACAGCACTGAATAATGTAGTATATAACATTTACTTCATAGTTTACATGTATTTATATATTCATGTCAACTTTATTTATCCTGCGTAAGACAGTTAAAACAGATGTTCATTTGCTATGCTGACCTAGCATGACCGAGATGTTGGAGTTTGATAAATTGCGCTCAACCTGAATTTATTTCCGACTGTAAAGTTGCCTATTCTACACCTGTCTCCAGTTTCTGCCAGTTCTTTTTATTTTGAATTGTGTACATCTAGAGGTTTGTTGTTTGTGTTTTCTTTACAGCAGTGTTTTTCAACCTTTTTTGAGCTAAGGCACATTTTTTTCATTGGAAAAATCCCGAGGCACACCACTGGCGGAAAACATAAAAAAATGAAACTCAGCAGCTGATATTGACAGTAAAATGTCTATCCATCCATCCATTTTCTACCACTTGTCCCTTTTGGGGTCGCTGGGGGTGCTGGAGCCCATCTCAGCTGCATTTGGGCAGTAGGCGCGTTCTCGCAATTGTTGGATACAAAAAACCAACCATGCATCACTATAGCTCGTCTCAAACTAGGTGCACTGTCACGACCTGTCAGATCACGCTGTGACTTATTTTGAGTTTTTTGGTATTTTCCTGTGTGTAGTGTTTCCTATTTTGTTGTTGATTGTCATGTCATGTACGGATGTACTTTGTGGACGCCATCTGCTGCTCCACACGCTGTAAGTCTTTGCTGCCGTCCAGCATTCTGTTTTTGTTTACTTTGCAGCCAGTTCAGTTTTAGTTTCGTTTTGCATAGCCATCCCTAAGCTTCAATGCCTTTTCTTAGCGGCACTTGCCTTTTGTTTATTTTTGGTTTAAGCATTAGATACCTTTTTACCTGCACGCTGCCTCCTGCTGTCGTCTGCATATTGTGATCACGACAAACCATGTTTCCGACATCCACAAAGCAATTAGCTACCTGCTGTCCCCTACTGATATGGAAGAGTATTACACGGTTACTCTGCCGCGCTCTAGACAGCACAGACACTCAACACGGCACATTATTTGCGGATTATAATTACTGGTTTGCAAAAAATATTTTTAACCCAATTAGGTGAAATGACATCATCTCCCATGGCACACCAGACAATATCTCACGGTACACTATAAGTGGTGTTCAAAAGCACAACGGCTGCAACAGGAAGACATCAGTGGCTATGCCAAAAACACATTATTGTTTTCCAGTTTCTTGTATTCGGTTAGTTGTTATCTTTGTGGTTTATTTATTCTCCCACTGCATCATCGTCTTCCTGCCATATTCATTGTCTGGTTGCAAGTTTTTTGCCAAGCAATTGTTCTTAAATTGCAGTTTTTCGTTAGGTTTTTCATTGTGTTATTACCTAACATGATTTCTGTTCCTTTTTGTATGTTTTGCTTTGTTGCTTATTAGGGCGGAGCAACAGGACACACATGCAGCTACCTTCCAATTAGTTGTGTTGTAGGGGACAAGCACAGCAGCTGCGATAGGAAGACGTCTTCCGATCCAATCCAAAACTGTCGCAGTTGAAGCCGTACGCGACAGCAAAAAAAAAAGGTAATCTGCGACCATAAATGTCCTGCATTTTGAAAGCTGCCAACAGTGTGACCTCCCACTCTGCACTAAGAGAGAGCAGCACCACATTAAAACTGCACCTGCTTTGTTGTTTGTAGTTCCATTCCTCTGGAACACGTTCAGGAGCAGCATATTTAGTCCTCCTGGACTAGGAGAGTTGGTTCTTTCCCCAGTTCTGTGTTGCTACGTTGTCAATTTAATTTCAAAATGCTGTCCAATGGGGATTCTAGGATTTGTTATTCATTTTAGTAATGTAGAAATGTTGTTATTTTCTGCTCCACTCAATCTACTTGCTGCAGAATCCTGGCTCATATATATTACAAATCAAATATGTGAGTCTGAAAATACTGTATGAGCTTAAAAGGAAACTGCACTTTTATGCAATTTTGCCTACCAGTCACAATCCACTGGTACTAAAATATATGTTTTTAAAGTATTCCTAGTAAGTTTGTGAAGCAATGTTACTGGGATTGATCTTTGCATGTTTAATGAACAAAAGCATGTCACATTGGCCCCAACATCTTTTAATGTTTCTGTATGTACCTGTATGTGTTTATATTTATTTGTAAGAAATATAGGCTGTAAAGTCAGCGTTGTCTGCAGTGGACTTTTGTATTTTACATAACAGAAATAGTCCACTGCAGAGGACGCTGGTTTAATAATGTATTTATGATAATAATAACATGTCTGATAATATTGTGGACATTGTTAAACATTGTTCTACTTTTCTATGAGTGAGAACATAATCCATAAGGAAGAACAACAGAAGCACTCACTGGGAGTTCCTTCAAGCTGTGCATGTACTGGAAGAATATCAAGTCTGTCAGAAAATGAATTTGCTTCATGTCATACAACTGAAGTCTTTTTTTTTCTTTTACTGCAAAGTGAATCAACAGCCAACTGAATTCATGAAAGAAAGATTGTGTTGCGTTTATATATGCGCACACGTCTCTTAAGAGGAACATGGCTTTGGTAATTACAGTAGGTTGTTTTAGCATTGCAGTGCTGTTAATGTCGTCTTGCATTCTTTTTGTGTGTTCTTCTTGATTTGCTTTGATAGTCGGCTTGAACCTGCAGCGTGAGCAGTCGTGTCAAGGCGGCCGATATTCTTCAAGCACTTCAATCCATAACTTTGACGTTCTGTCGCCAGAGATTTACTTGTACAGCGTGAGTTGGAGTTGAAACAACACTACTAAAAACAAACTGTACAGTTTCCTCAAGGTTTACATCTTTGGAGTGTGTCAGCTTAACACCTTGACATTTACAATGGTGATTTAGCTGATAAAACTAATACTACTACTACTACTACAATTAGATGACAAGAAATTAAGAGTTTCTGACTGTTCAAGTCACATCTATATATGATTCAGACATTAGTACCTGGAAACATCATACCTACACAACAAATTAGAGGTCTAACGACGGATCGATATATCGATAGATTTATATTCCCAAATTTCAAGAACATTGATCTGTGCTCGGCAAGTTTGCTTTCCGGAAAATAGGTATTGATTAAAAAATTATTTAAAAGGGAATCGATCGAGGGCAGCACGGTGGTACAGGGGTTAGTGCATGTGCCTCACAATACGAAGGTCCTGAGTAGTGCTGGGTTCAATCCCGGGCTCAGGATCTTTCTGTGTGGAGTTTGCATGTTCTCCCCGTGACTGCGTGGGTTCCCTCCAGGTACTCCGGCTTCCTCCCACCGCCAAAAAAACATGCACCTGGGGATAGGTTGATTGGCAACACTAAATTGACCCTAGTGTGTGAATGTGAGTGTGAATGTTGTCAGTCTATCTGTGTTGGCCCTGTGATGAGGTGGCGACTTGTCCAGGGTGTACACTGCCTTCCGCCCGAATGCAGCTGAGATAGGCTCCAGCATCCCCCACGACCCCAAAAGGGACAAGCGGTAAAAAATGGATGGATGGATGGAATCGATCGATTTTATCGTAACTAGAAAAAGGAAAACATTGGATTTAAGCACGGCAGACTTCTATGAAGTTTAGCACATTTAATGAATTGTCATCAAAACAAAATTGCGGATACCTACGGTGGTCGAGAAATGTCATAACAAACGTAAACGCCATAAGACAATATCATAAATTATAACACAAAAACTTTAAGCTACAGCAGGATTGCAAACGCCACAACAAAAACAAACAACACAACACAATAATATAAAAGACGCAAAACAACTTTAAGCCACAAAAGACGCGACCGACACAACGGAAGTGACAGTCTTTGCTATGCACAGTCTTGGCTTTGCACCGACTTCCGGAACACAATGACTGACAATCAGGAAAAAGTCATTTAATCAGAAATAAATAAACACAAGAGATGGATCAAGGAGGCTATGGAAATTAGGAAGCGAGGGACCAACACCGTCAGCAGGAATGACAGGACATACCGTATTTTCTGGACCAGAGGGCGTACCGGATTATAAAGCGCACTGCCGATGAGCGGGTCTTTTCAGGTCTTTTTTCATTCAAAAGGCGTACCAGATTATAAGACGCATTAAAGGGGTCATATTAAGATTTTTTTCAAAATTTAAATTTAAAACATTTCCTTGGTCAAAACGTTGCATAGATTATGTTTTACAGATCATCTTCAAGTCGCTTTCTGACGTCTTCTCCCCGTCATCTTTGTTGTAGCGGTGTAGCGAGGACGGGAGTTGAAGAAGTGTTAAAAGATGGAGCTAACTGTTTTAATGACATTCAGACTTTACTTAAATCAACAACAGAGAAGCATCTTCTCATCCGTGGCTCACTAGTGCAACAAAGCCGGAAATGTGTCCCGTGAAAAACCGTCAGACCGAAACTCTCTAATAACTAAAGTTCCGAGGGTGAATTATGTAGACCCACTACACTGGTAGTTTTTAGCTCATCCATAGCGAGATATAAGTTAGAACTTTACACTAATTTATATTGGAAATGGTAACAGCAGAGGGTGAATGCCCCATAACAAGAAGATAGTGAAAAAGTAGAAGCTTATCGACTACGGCATCGGCACGGACTTCAGTGACAGACTTGCGCAAATTTTCAGGACTTATGCGATCTCAAATACACATGAAACAGAACGTCAGATAATAGGTCTCCTAATAGGTGCCATTTTGCGGTCCTTATACACACCCTAAAGGGATACTTGTATTTCTGACTACGGTAGCTGTAAGGGGCCGACAATCCATCAAGCGTTGCGGCTTCAAAGTCATAATAAAACATTTTGACAGATTTTTCAGTGCCGTCTGTAATGTTCTTTATTTTCAATGAAAAATTTCAAGTTTTGGTGTTGTTAACTGGCGTCATATTGCACTCTACATGTATCTCTTATGTGTGACTACCATCTACTGGTCACACTTATCATTCCACCATTTACCCAATAAAATTGCTTTGAGGTCAGCAAGCACAACCAGAATTATTCCGCACATTAGGCGCACCGGGCTATAAGGCGCACTGTCTATTTTAGAGAAAATAAAAGGATTTTAAGTGCGCCTTATAGTCTGAAAAATAGGGTACATGCTTCCGCACACCTAGGATGCTGTCCATCATCGGCGACACCAGGGCGCAGATCAAATACTTTAAGGCCGGGTCAGGGAACTTTATTTAGCACTGTTAAAATGTTGGTTAATGTACTTTTATTTAAAATTGCTTGGATGTTGAAAATGCGAGCAGAAAATGTTTCCTCTTGTTAATTCAACCCAAAGTGTTTTGTTGCAACTTATTCAAATAAGATGTGAATGCATTATCCATTAATTGTTGTTTAGGATTTCAACTAAACTGTCAGGTTTGTCACTGACAGTTTAGTTATGTTTTGGTTTTTTTTAGCTGTTGGTCAGCTTTGCACAAGTAAAGGTGCTGCAGGATTGCTTGTGTCAGAGCTTATGATGGAGATTGCAAGCCGATATTATCTGATACTTGTTCTTTTTTCTGATATTGGACCAACAGCAGATATAAATATCTAATGGATACACCCTAAGTAACAATTGTCATTTACATGTATTTTGCCCAACCTTAAAGCTATTTCTATTTAAAAGGTGTCAGAGGAATACTGTTCATTAGATATTAGGGGAATAAAACATCACAATTGCAGTTTCAACTGAGTTGGTGTGCAAAAAAAAATAAAAAAATGCTTGAGTGTAGAGGACTATTAACAAATCAGCAGGGTAAGGAAATAAGTATAAATAATGAAGTAAAAGCCTGCAGAACAACTAATGAGGAAGAAATAAAGGTGAGGGACGCTGTAGCACTCCTCGGGTAGGTAATGCAGGTTTTTTAGCATGAATAATGTATGAGCATCAAGTCGCTGATGTTAAATATAGACAGCTGAGAGCACTGAACAGCGAACTAAAAATGCTCAGAGCTGACTGGATTTTCCTTAATTCACTCATCTAAATAATGAGACAAACACATGTATTAAACTGACTCAAAAACATGTGTTGGTCTTTGAAAACTATTGATTTGTCTTAAAAGTTGTGTAAAGTTACTGTTGGACCTGAACTATGAATTTTGTTAAATGTACAGCATGTACCACTGTTTTTATTAGTAATTTCAAATGCTCCGATTTATTTACCATAAGAAATAAATTAAATTAATCTGTTCTGGACACCCAAAAATATAAACACAAGTGTTTAAAAAAAATATAGTTTTACATCTGGAAAACAATGTGATATACATATAAATGATGAAGTAAATGTATGAATGAATATCACTTTTAATTTCATTGAAGATTCTTGTTGGCAAAAACGAAACTCACCTTTTTATTTTTCTATGAGTTCGAGTGGCACTCACAATCAGAGTTGGGTAGTAATGCTACTGCAGAAAAATATTTAAGGGGTGGAATTACATTTTTTCAGGGGGGTCCCTGCCAAAAGGAATTTGTTAAAGCTGCAACGCTGGAGCTTTGTCTGTCTACCACTGATTACTACATGTAAGACAAACACTTTATATTTGTGGTTATCGTAACCATATGATTTAAGCCGTTATCGTGTCGAAAAAGTGAAAGAGTTGTCTATTTCTATGGTATTAATGAGATTGGAATGGACTGTTGTGGTTCGGGCATCACGGTGGAAGAGGGGTTAATGTGTCTGCCTCACAATACAAAGGTCCTGAGTTCGATCCTGCGCTCAGGATCTTTCTGTGTGGAGTTTGCATGTTCTCCCCGTGACTGCGTGGGTTCCCTCCGGGTACTCCGGCTTCTTCCCCCCTCCAAAGACATGCACCTGGAGATAGGTTGATTGGCAACACTAAATTGGCCCCTGTGTGTGAATGTGAGTGTGAATGTTGTCTGTCTATCTGTTTTAGCCCTACGATGAGGTGGCGACTTGTCCAGGGTGTACCCCGCCTTCCGCCCGAATGCAGCTGAGATAGGCTCCAGCACCCCTGTGACCCCGAACGGGACAAGCAGTAGAAAATGGATGGATGGATGGATGTTGTGGTTCGTTTGTTGATGTAATAAAACCTTTTTTTTTGTTGTTTAAAAGCTACATACAGTATTAACTGTTCTTTGTTCATGCACAATAAATATTAATAAAGTGTTTGGATGTATTCATTAAATCAATGTATTCTTAGGTGTCAAAAATTGATTCAAAGTAACATTCTGATATTGACACATCTTATCTGTGCATACTTTACTTGAATAACTTTAGGCGATGCACAGATTAAATATTACAATATTATTTTGAATCACTAAAATGTCCTTTGGGGTTGATTTCAGCTTTTTAAAAGGTACTTCAACACGTTAATGGCGTGGCCATGCCAGCAACTTGAGGGTTCCTGGTGCGATCCCCAGCTTCCGCCATCCTAGTCACGTCCGTTGCGTCCATGGGCAAGACACTTCACCCTTGCTCCTGATGGGTCGTGGTTAGGGCTTTGCATGGCAGCTCCCGCTATCAGTATGTGAATGTGTGTGTTAATGGCTGAATGTGGAAATAGTGGCAAAGCGCTTTGAGTACCTTGAAGGTAGAAAAGCACTATACAAGTATAACGCGTTTACATGTATTATTTAATTAACAGAACATGTAACTCTCTTGAATGAATATATTCAAACACTTAATTAATAATTATTATGTGCATGAACAAACAGTAGTTATTATTCTATGTAGCTTCTGAACAAGAAAGAGGTTTTAGCATATCAGTCATTTACAATCTCATTGGTACCCTAGAAATGACCAACTCTGTCATGTATCGGACATAATTAAAGGCTTAAATGATTTCAAACACATATCCTTGCGATAACCACAAATATAAGTGTTTGTCTTACATGTAATCAGTTGTGGACAGACGAAAACCGAAATCAGTACGGGCTCCTGCGACGAAGGGAATCAATTTTTGGCATGGAATCAGTTTTTGGTCCAACACCGATAGCAGAAAATAATAGATTAGACTTAACAGTTGTGTCGATGTCATGATCGATGACTAGCCTGCTGATGGCATCATAACAGTAAAAATGAAATGTGTCCTCTTTACTTTCTGCCAGGTGTACACATATTACGATGTGGAACATGTTAAAGCTACGCATTTTGGTTTTGGCGGTGACTTCCTTATATTGCAAGGAAAAGCATCTGATTGGCTCTCGTCATAACTAACACCCTGGATATATTTCGAACGTGTCCCACCCATCGACAAGACGAAATTAAATATGATTGGATTTTGCTTTGGTCAACATTTTCGTCTTATATTTTTACTTTAACTAACTTGTCAGTTAATTGTGTTATCGTCTTTGTCAAGAGTGCCTTTGTTTCGATTACTTGTCATCTTATTTTTACCTGCTCCGATGTTAAAAAAACAAACAGATTAAATAAACAGCTTCCAGCCCAGGGTGGGCACTGCCATAAGGCTCGCCCACCCTGTAGTGCACTACATTTACTCTGTTACATTTACTTAAGTAACTTTTTGGATGAACTGTACTTGTCAGAGTAGTTTCGATGCAACATACTTTTTACTTTGACTTGAATATTTTTGTGAAGAAGAATCGCTACTTTTACTCGTACATTGAGTTTCATTTTGATTACTATATTCATTTATATCACCATTAAATGTATTGATTACTGCTTGCAAAAACGTATTAATTTGGCTCACATCAGCTATACTTCTTCCAGCTGGAACTGTCACATGACTCTGTTTCACCAATGCAACGTAAGCACTAGTGACTTTTGACTCCATTTCGCCAATCAAACAGAGCCTTGCATACTACATTATTTGCAGGCGAAGAAGCACAGGCCAAGGGTGGGAGGGACTATTTACACCAACAAGAAAACACAGCTTAGAGACATTTTCCTGTTGTTATGTAACACTTTAAACACCACTGTTTTACTTATTTCACCAGGGGGGGTCAAAGTTTGGCCTGGGGACTATTTCAAACCCAGCTTTGTTTTTTTGGCCTGTGGCACATTGTAAAAATACAGTAAAAAAAAACAAAAAAAAACAGCAAAACTGGGAAAAAAAAAAAAAAGAGAGAAAAAAGGAATTACGTAGTGAGAAAAGGCTGACATGTTGATACTAATAACAGATAAAAGCACAAAGATTTGTCTTTAAATATATGTTTAGCCTTTTTATTATCCTATTTCAATCACACACCACCATATTGAAAAAGTATTTAGAACAATATTGTTTGTCTTATATGCTTTGATTCTTTGGTATTTGGTATCTTGATAACCCTGCTAAGTGTATGGTGTATATGGTAAATTCTTCACCATATCAGTCCAAATGAGACATCAACCATCAACCACAACAAAAGGAACAAGGGTGTCCTGTACTTACAGGAAATTACCGTTTTCTTGTAAATTAATTTTTTGCTTGACTGATGAGCAAGGCTGTGAAGTAATTAAAATAGTAAAGTAGAAAATGACTTCCTGTCCAGCACAGGAGTAAAGAAGTGAATGAAAGTCAGCTGGTATGTCATTTTCCCTTTAGTGTATTATTAATCTGCCTGCTCCTGGTGATGATTACTTGCAGTCTTTTTCATTTGGCCCAGCAATCAACCTCCCACACCTCAGTGGCACACACATCATTTGTTACAGCAGCACGCTGTGGGTGCGGCATAGCAGCGTAAAGACTTTTAAAGTGTCTGCATCCAAGCCACACATCAGCGGGTATGTGGATGGATGGGTGGGAGTGCTAAAAGCTTGCAGTGCTTCTAATGGATCACCTTTTACTTGATTATTCACTTCACTCCTTAATGAAAATGTTTTACAGTTAATGCCATTCTTGATTGAATTGAACTTGTGTTGCTTAACATGATGTTTTACTTGCAGCAATGTTTGCATTTCTTCAGCCTAAAGAGACGGTCGTCTTCAATGAAGCTATGGTCTCAATGATGTAATACATCCATACTTTCTATTTGGAATGTTTTGGTTCGGTGTTTAGGTCAGATTTAATAATTTCTCTTCGCAAAGTTTATTTTTGTTATTTTTTATGTATTCACTGCCATTTTGGAGAATATCCTGGATAGTCACTGTGCGTGTACACATTTGCACGAAATATTCAGTGAGCAGCAGCTCAATTAAAGTGAGAAGTCACAGAGTCAATACAGTAACTGGTTGACTGTAAAATAGTCTTCCTCTGGACAAAGACAAAGCTTTCAAGATAAAATCTAATCGTCAGAATGATCAGAAAAGAGGCTTACAGGATAATAATAATAATAAAAAAAGCCATATTCAGCAAAGAGGCACTGAAGGAATGACAATGTGTACATTTCTAGTATTATTTGGACTAGCACACAACATTTAAAATCAACCAATCAATGGTTGTGTAGCTGCTAGGTTCATAAAAGTATGAATGGTTCTTATTTATAAAAATAGCAAATAAATGCAGAAGACAGTTTCTGATAAATACCATGTGAATGCTGCAAAACTGAACCGAAATGCTCTTCAAAAAATGTGGAATTACAGGAAAAGCGGGAATTTTGTGGTTGTGGAAAACACTTTCATTAATTTATGTAATTGTTTGAAATGTGTTGAGAAATGTGAGAAAATTATATTAATTTGAATGGGAATCGTTGAGCTGTAAATTGTAGCAGTCCAGGGAAATTGGAGAATGTGGTAATGTGGAAAATATAATGAATTGAAAAGTGTAATATTTTGTTAAGAATAGGGATGCATTGTATGTATGTATCTATGTATTTTTTTTTTCAAGCAAATAACTTATTTATATCAATATTTTTTTTAAATTAGATTCAAGCTTGATTTGTGCAAGCCTGGCGGTACTAAAGACTCAAGCAAAGATGCATTTGACAGAGTGTACCTATAAATGTTTCCTGACAAAAGTCTGTACCTTCAACAATAGGCTGCTTGGGGCGGTATTGCTTGGTTGGTAGAGTGGCCGTGCCAGCAACTTGAGGGTTCCAGGTTCGATCCCTGCTTCTGCCATCCTAGTCACTGGTGTTGTGTCCTTGGGCAAGACACTTTACCCACCTGCTCCCAGTGCCACCCACACTGGTTTAAAAATGTAACATAGATATTGGGTTTCACAATATAAAGCGCTTTGAGTCACTAGAGAAAAGTGCTATATAAATTTAATTCACTTCACTTCACGCTGCCTTCCACCGCAGGAGGCTTTACAGGAACGTTCCTATTAGTGCGGGAAAATTAAGTACTTAAGCACCCCTCTGTGTTCCTTCTGTAAACTGCTTGAGTATATTTAGTTCTAGAGCAGGGGTTTTTACCAAGTACCACCTCAGAAAACACTTGGCTCTCCAAGTACCACCATAATGTCAAACATTCAATTGCAGTAACATAGTAGGCCTAAATATTTATTAAAAACAAGGCAGAGGTTTTATTTTACAGGTATATTCAATTATTTTGGCCACTGCAACATTGGACACAGTTTGAACATTAACACTGTGTTTGAATATTTAATCAAGTGATTCTTTCTCGTACCACTAGATGGAGCGCACAGTTTGAGAATTATTGTTCTAGAGGAACTATTGTTTGTTCCTAGGAGCGAGGTAGTACGGAAGTTCCTCAAGAATATTTGAGGGGCGGGCTGTGCTGTCGATTGCTGATTGCTTGAACACAGTTGGGGCTTTCCCTAAAATGGGTTTGTTTTTTGACATAACGATAGCCATTACAGTATGCAAAACGACTTTGTTCTTATTTCTTGTATATATGTATTACTTGACAACGAAGAGAAAGAAGAACCAAACTAACGTTTGTGGGGCATCTGTGTGCTGAAGAACACTGATTAGTAGAGCTGTGTTTTTACTCCGTTGTAGTCTTTTAACTGTATGCAGTTTAATGTTGTTTATGAAGTTTTACAAACTTAACCTCACAGAAGTGGACAGACTCTTTTAAATGTATTGACAGAGGAAGATAAAGCCTGTCTTCGAAGCGATGAGGCGAGCAGCTCACTGGGACTCCAACATTGTAGTTTGAAGATACATGTGATATGAAGGACGAGTGGATTCGAAGGTAAGTGGCATCAAATATTTATTATTTAATTTATTACATTTTGCAAAAGTAGTCCATGACATGCCATTTGTGTAGTTATTCATCTCAACCTGAATGAACCGAATGCTAATGCGAAATCTGATGTGTTTGTTGTCACCGTGAGTTAAACACGTGATTTTTTTTTTTAAATATTACTATTTATAGCTGAAATAGACCAGAAGGAATTGCCTGAACTTCATGAATTTACCATTTACACACTGGAACACAAACTGACTGTTATCAGAACCCTAGAACCACAGAAAGAGCATAGGCATTTGAGGGGAGCCCTCAAAACTTGTGGTTACCCCAGGCGGTCGTTTGTGAAAAGTGCATCCAGTTCCAGAAATAACAAGAACAGAGTGGATGAGGAGGTAAAAAGGTGCAGACGCAAAAATATTCATAATATATCATTACATATGTATCGGGTCTATCTGAGAAACAATAATAATTTTTTACCAACACAACATCCCAGTACACTTCAAACCAGGCAACACCCTGAGACAGAGACATCGACAGGCAAACTCTTAAGGACCAAGACTCAGCTGTCTACATGCACCTCAGAGAGAAACAGCACTCCTTTGAGAACAAAAAAGTACAGATTCTGGACAGGGAGGTCGGATGGTACGAAAGAGGAGTGAGGGAAGCCATCAATGTCAAGGCTGAAAACCATCCCCGAACCGAAGAGGTGGTCTGTGACACCACCTGTGTCCCACATACAACACTGTCCTTTCAACCATTCCTAGAAGACTCTGCAACAAATAACAGGAGTCAGAAACATGTTGGTCACAGAAGGTGACCAGAATGCAATTTGTTTACAACTGAATGGAAGGCTTACGTGGGGGATTCCGACTATGTTGGACTGGTAGTAGTCAATCCACAGTGATCGTTCTGCCACACAATACCTCAATGCTAACGAGGGGAATTTCCACTTCCACGACTGTCGTTGGCTTTGACAGTTAGGGGTTTTTTTTATTGATTGATTGAGACTTTTATTAGTAGATTGCACAGTACAGTAGGGATGATGTTTGATAAGAAATTATCGAGTTTGAGTCTATTATCGAATCCTCTTATCGAACCGATTCCTTATCGATTCTCTTATCGAGTCCAGATAGGTTGTTGTATATGGAAAAAAACACAATATTTGGTTTAACAAATCACTTCACATTCTCTACTGCTCGCTACTATAGTATTACCATATCTGAGTTATTGTGCAGAAATGTGAGGAAATAACTACAAATGTGCGCTACATTCGTTAACCGTGTTACAAAAAATATCAATTAGACTGATACATAATGTTGGATATAGAGAACATACAAACACTTTATTTGTTGAGTCAAAAATATTAAAGTTCGATGATTTGGTAAAATTGCAAACAGCTAAAATGATGTGGAATTAAATGATGGAATGGATTAAGTAAAGAAGTTAAACATTGTACTGATATGATCCAGTTTAAGAGGTTGTTCAAATGAATAGTGCTTACAAAGTACAAAGAAGAATTATGAGAAATACTTTCAACCTTATTGAAAATAAGATATTCTTCATCTCAGTATATTAATAATGACTGAATTAATTAATTACATATTACAAAACTGTTGTATATACTAATTCACAGATATTTTATTATAAAAAGGTAGGTAAATGATGTATATATTTGTAAACGCTATGAAGTGGGAAAGGGGTAGGATTAAATAAGCTGTACTTCTTCCTACTCCTATAAAGTGAAATGATATGAAACTGTGATGTATTATGATGTGGTCAGATCATGTTTTGTTTAGTTATGTTCTGTTAGTTTTGGACTTCCTTAGTTTTGTGCACTTCGGGGGTTTGTTTTAGTCACCATGGTTACTTGTGATTTTCACCTGCCTTGTACGCGCACCTGTTGCTCATCAGAGACTCTATTTAAACCTGCCTTTTCCGGTCACTCGTCGTGGCTTCATTGTTTGCATTTGCAACAGTTACGTTGGCATTCTGGTTTTCGAGCTCATGATTCCTGTGCTAAAGTTACCTTAGCTTCTAGTATTCCTGTGCTAAGTAAGTTTTTGCTTTAGCTTCTCGTGCGAACGGCACGCTTTTCTTTTGTTTCGTTCCTGTCTTGTAATGTGTATGATTTATGAGAAATAAATCATCTCCTACCTGCACGCTTTCGTCCGGAGCCGTCAGTTTTGCGTCCCGGGAACGAACCGCAGCACGCTGCACCCCACCGTGACAAATGACTGAGCTACGTGACGTCATTTCTTGTGATGTCTCACGGGGCATTTCTTGTTGGGACAGGATTGGTTCCAAGGGATTCGAATAAAGAACCAACTCTTTTTCTTTACTATAGTGGTCTCGATAACGGGTACCGGTTCTCAAAAAGGGATTCGAGTCCGAGGACTCGGTTCTTTTCTTATCGAACAACCGGGAAAACCGGATCGAGCATCATCCCTACAGTACAGTACATATTCCGTACAATTGGTAACACCCGAATAAGTTTTTCAACTTGTTTAGGTCGGGGTCCACGTTAATCAATTGCTCGTTTCCATTAAAACAGATGGCAAAACCATCCTTGCCCAGGCATACCCTCATGGTTTTTGGAGTATAAATAAAATATTTGGGGTTTTGGCACCAGCCGCTGGACAACATCGGACCAATCTAAGTCTATGAGCACGAACTGATGAAGCCTATTCGGATGAGCGGCGAAACGTCTTCTAAGACAAACCAAGCAGTCCAGTTGCGATTGATTGAATGCCCTGAGATGACAATGACCTGGATGAATGAGAACCTTCATAGACTTACTGAGGGGACGAATCTTTGACGATTGGACACTATGGACAAAAGTTTTTATGTAAAATCCAGTACACTTTGTTTTTAAATCATATTGTTTTGTATATAATGGTGTTGTATTTCATTTATTTACACTTTAGTAAAAGAAATGTGATCAAATAGTGAATGTTTATATACATATTATTAGTGTAGAAATATACTAAACCTCTCATTCATACGTCATCAGCCTGATTTGTATAAACTACCCTGAACTGTGAAATGCAGTGGAAACACAAACCACACACTTCTACAGGAATCTTTAGTTCCAGGAACTAAAGGTCCAGCGCCATAATTTCTTTAATTAAAATACAGGTCGCTTTAGCCCTTTAATTGTCTCTGGCAAACCATATGCACGTTTCAAAAGCTGCGGTGATAGAAACAAGCCTCGGGCCTTTTTTAACAAATGGTTTTCAGGCAGCTTCTTTATCACTCGGCGTCTTCGTAGGCTTTCAAAACACCATCGTAACGATGCTGCCGCTTCAGGTAGCTGATAAAGTTTGATGTTTTGAAGCAATGTTTTTCCCCCCTCGCAAAATGTTTGCAGAACATTTGGTGCAAATAACAAAGTCTACCCATGAAGAAGTCCCACGCGATCAACGCCCTGTTTGTTTTCAATGAGCTCAGGAGGAGTTTATGACAGGTTTACAGCAAAGCATGTCGGAGAATAGGAGCATTTTTTGTTGTGTTTTTATCGGTTGTATTGATGTAAAATGTTCTTTATCACATTGTTTACTTTAACGTGTCCATTAAAGATTTGATTAATTTATGATGTCTCAGGTGTGATTCACTACAATAGGGCCCCACAGCACACTGGATACCAGTTATTTGAAATACCACAACACTGGATATTGTTTAGATAAGTTAAAGTTAAATTAAGAACTTGCACACAAAGCAACACTGTTGCTTTGTGTGCACTATGCGCACTATGACGTGTGCATTTTCCGCGCATGCGTACTATTTCGAGTTGCGCCGGCGGACGGAGGGGGGGAGGAGATGTGTCTTAAACGACCATTGTGTGAGTGTGGACAAGGATAAGGTCAGGTGGGATTTATCCTGGATAACCTTAGTGTAGAAGGGGCTTTAGTAGGGATGATGTTCGATAAGAAATTATCGTTGTCGATGCCATTATCGAATCCTCTTATCGAACCGATTCCTATTCGAATCTCTTATCGAATCCAGATAGGTTATTGTGTGTGCACTGAGTTCCAAAAGCCGTAGATGTTATGTGACTGGGCCGGCACGCTGTTTATATGGAGGAAAGGCAGACGTGACTGAGGACAGCATGCGGACGTTAAAGGGTGAAGGTTTCAGGTGAGAGAGGACGCTAAAGCCACGCACCCAGTGAGCATATAGTGCTTCTATGTGCGTTGTAAATAAATAAATTGCCAACAAACACATCACCAACATGGACGAGGTGCCGCTTACTTTCGACATCCCGGTGAAGCACACTGTGGAAAAGAAGGGGACCAGCACGGTAGCGAATCGATACGCACAACGGGGCAAGAGAAGTCGGCTTTTACTGTTGTGCTAGCTTGCTATGCTAATGGACAGAAACTGCCACCTATGGTGATTTTCAAGGGGAAGACACTGCCGAAAGAAAAGTTTCCACCTGGAGTCATCATTAAGGCATGACGAAGGAACTCCAACCGCTGGACATGGGTGTAAACAGGATGTTCAAAGTGAAGTTGTGAGCGTCATGGGAGCGATGGATGACAGACGAACACAGCTTCACGAAAACTGGGAGGCAGCGTCGGGCGAGTTAGGCCACAATTTGTGAATGGATCGTGGATGCTTGAGCTAACGTGTCTGCTTGCACTGTTGTTCGAGCTTTCGCAAAGGCCGGCATCTTTTCCGAGGAGCCCCACGGCAACGAGACTGACTTTGAAAATGATGAGAGGGAATCTGGCGTGTTTGATGGAGAACTTGCCCAGCTGTTCATTTCGGACACAGAAGATGAACTTTGATGGATTTGTGGATGAGGATTGATCAAAAAATAATGTGAGTACATTGATAAATACTTCAATAAAGTACAACCGAACTCAGCTTTGCTCCAGCTGCCTTTTTAAAACAGCGTCCATGCATGCTAGCGTATGTTTTAAGCTAGCGTATGTTTAACCATGCCTGCGCCCAAAAATACGTTGCGCCTTATTTATGCGTTAAATACAGAAATAGCACCTGTAACTGACACAGCGCCTTTTAATACGGTGCGCCCTATGGTAGCGAAAATACGGTATAGTGGCTTCGATAACGGGAACCGGTTCTTAAAAAGGGATTCGAATCCATGGAATCGGTTCTTTTCTTATCAAAGCATCGGGAGAACCGGTTTTCGAACATCATCCCCGAGGCCTTAGTCACATTAATGTAAATGTTCTTAATAGTCCACGTTTAACAGTAGATTCTGTTTTGATTGGCCAATTCCACGGGAATTAACACAGAAATTATAGGGCCCTACTTATTTGACTGTGTAAATTATTTGGATGTCGATCTTTATAATGAAAGGTTATAACATTTAAGAGTGGAAGATATATTGCAATACAGTCACAATCATTTAATTTGCAAAATTTGCCTTTCCCCGTTTGCAAAAAGTGAGTAAAAATACACGTCTGGCTTCTTTTTGGCATTTTTTTTTTTAATGTCACATGACGGAACCGCCTGCCAGTGCTTGTGGGCGGGGGAGGGACCCACACCAGCACAATCTGCTCGTCGCTTTTTTGATCAAGATTATCTGGAGGGGTCTGATTACTTGCTAGGTCGCCAAGATGGCATCACCGATCTTTCCTGCTCTGTCTTCTTATTCTCTGGTAGACAAGAAACTGTATGTTATACAGCCGTCCCTCAACACATCACGTTTCAAATATTGCGGCTTCACTTTGTTTTTTTAAAGCATATTATAAATCGTAATTAAGTCATATATTAGGTGATATTTATGTTTTCTA
The DNA here is from genome assembly GCF_033978685.3 of Nerophis lumbriciformis. Lineage (NCBI taxonomy): Eukaryota > Metazoa > Chordata > Actinopteri > Syngnathiformes > Syngnathidae > Nerophis > Nerophis lumbriciformis. The sequence goes on along the minus strand of NC_084567.2, from coordinate 22,743,202 downwards.
TTGTATATTGGAGTATTTGTATAATTGTATATTATGTTGTGGTGATTGATACATTTTTAAGCATTAAGGGTGACAATAACATGGCAGCCAACTTGTGCTGTCTTCACAGCGACAATCAAGTTGACCAACTTCTGTCAGACCAACTTTCGGAGGGAACTTCGTCCACGACTTCAGTAACACATCTTCACATTGGTGAGCCTTTGACGCGATCAATGTCAAAAGACAACAGCAGGACATAGCATTGGACTTGGTGCAAACCTAAATGCTAACAAGACTGCTATCAGCTCTCAGGGCAAAGTAGAGATGAACTCTGTTGATGCTAGATGCTTTTAATCTTCGACATAAAAAACACAGCTTTGACATGAGCGATGTTAAAGTACCGCTGATAGTCACACCCACACTAGGTGTGGTGAAATTACCCTCTGCATTTGACCCATCCCCTTGTTCCACCCCCTGGGAATCATTTTGGTGATTTAACCCCCAATTCCAACCCTTGATGCTGTGTGCCAAGCAGGGAGGTAATGGGTCCCATTTTTATAGTCGTTGGTATGACTCGGCCGGGGTTTGAACTCACGACCTACCGATCTCAGGGCGGACACTCTAACCACAAGGAATGGCAAAATTATGGAATTACACAGAATGCTAACAACACAACTAATGATTGTAGTGCCAAATCTATTTGTGACAGTCCAAATGTATCTTTGGCAGGCTGTGATGAATAAGTAAATTAGAAAATTAAATGAGTGAATGTATGTGAAACACTTACATTGTCAAAGCTCTGTGGTGCATGAATTGCCCTGTTTCAATTATAATTTGTGATAAACCTTCCTTTTCATCATGCTGTTCACATTTGGACCACAAGACAATGCCGCTGACTTAGAGCTAAGGAGTTGATGAGAACGCATCAGGGAGGAAGAGGAGGAAAGGGATTGGGTGAAATGCAGAGAGCTAGTGTGGGGATCAAAATTGAAGATCCACTGAAAAAACTGAAAAGATGAATCCACTCATCACTTCACCTAAGCAAGTGGAAAAGTGCAGGTTCAACTCTCAAATGTCTATGTTTTGAACATCTTTGTGCAAGATCCTGAACCTCCTCTGCTTACCATATTGGCAGCGTGTACCATTATCATTAGCTGAATGGCTGAATGAGGCAATTGAGTACCTTAAATGTGCTTCAAGTGGTAAGTTTACCGTTATAATTCCTCCTCCATGTACAGTTTCCTACATTTAACCATCATGACAATAATGATGTTGCAGGGAGGAATGACAGATAATTAGAAACACAGCATTCTGATGCTGCACAGATGCTCTCGCTTTTAAATCACAGAAAACAGAAGGAACATTTTTTTTTTCTATTTTTGGAGCAAAACCATAATACAAATATGTACAGCATATGTATAAGGACATATCATAAATGAGGCATGCAGAAACCACACAGAAAAGTGATCGGTCGCAATAAAATATGTAGCAGACAATTTTACAGTTGAGCTGCAAAAGTAACATCAACCACCCGCACACACACACACACACACACACACACACACACGTACACGCACACAAAATTGCAGCAACAGCGTGTGTACTCTAGCAACCAATAAGCTAAATTAAAGCTGGAACATAATTCATTGACAGCTGAAGCCTCTCCAGGAAGCTCTCTCATCCATTTATTCAATACACCAAATGGTGATAAGAGACAACATTTGTGACTTTAGTGCGCAGTAGGGCTGCACAATTAATACATTTTTAAACACAATAACAAATTGGCTGCCATGATTAAATAAAGGTTATCGTCTGCTATTTTAACATTTAAAAAGCAGGCTCTGTTGCATGTCAAACCAAGCACATTCACAGCCCGCGGCGGCAGGAAAGCAACAGCGACTCGACTTGAAGCCCCGTGAAGTGGCTTCTGTCCACACCAGAGGCCATTGTATATGTGCACAGAGCTCCATGACCAACCTGACCACCTCGTCGGCTGGTATTGGCAAGCTTTTTTCAGACTACTGCAGCACGTCGCCTTATTGCACTTCCGTGGAGTCTAACTCAGCGTGGGTTAAAAAACAACAAAAACAACCTCACTGCTGTTATTACATGGCGAAAGTTGTGGGCGCCTGCACAGCCCACTGTTCTGCTTGTTTCCTTCTAGTCACACTGGCCATACTAACAGCTAGCCATCTTGCTAAAGAGAGTCACTTTACTGTTTAGTGCCAACATTTCTCACCAGTGTTTTGGTGAGATGTGCTCTGCTTTGAAATTCAAGCACCACGTACATCTACGCATGCATATGAATCCAAATAATGCGAAAATGTAATTGCGCGTTGAAGGACTCTTTCACGTGAGTAAGATCATTACACTAAGGCCATGTCCACACGAACACAGACAGTTTCAAAAATGTATATTTGGGGTTAAAACGATCTCCATCCACACAAGTGTAGTTTCAAAACTGTATATGTCTACACACAAACGCATACACCTGCTGCCATGCACATTTTGTCCAATCAGAAGCCTGAAAAAACAGCCACAGCTGACTTGTTGGCATTATACCTCCTTCATGTTTATTTTGAAATACTAGACCAGGGGTCGGTGACCCACGGCTCCGGAGCTGCATGTGGCTCTTTGACCTCTCTGATGCGGCTCAGCTGCATACTTGCCGACCCTCCCGATTTTTCCGGGAGACTTCCGGATTTCAGTGCCTCTCCCGGAAATCTCCCGGGGCAAATATTCTCAGATTTTCACCCGGACAACAATATTTAGGGCGTGCCGTGATGGCACTGCCTTTATTAGCATTCTCTACAACCTGTTGTAGTGTCCGGTTTTTCATCATACTATCTGCGTGACATGTTGTATGCGGCCTCTGCTTACACACGTAATTGACTGCAAAGCATACTTGGTCAACAGCCATACAGGTCACACTGAGGGTGGCCGCATAAATTACTAATATGCGCCACACTGTGAACCCACACCAAACAAGAATGACAGGGAGAACATCCGCACCGTAACACAACATAAACACAACAGAACAAATACCTAGAATCCCATGCATCCCTAACTCTTCCGTGCTACATTATACACCCCCCGCTACCACCAAACCCCGCCCCCCCAACCCTGCCCACCTCAACCGACGCACGGATGGGGGGGGGGCAGGGTTGTGGGGGCGGGGGTGTATATTGTAGCCCGGAAGAGTTAGGGATGCATGGGATTCTGGGTATTTGTTCTGTTGTGTTTATGTTGTGTTACGGTGCGGATGGTCTCCCGAAATGTGTTTGTCATTCTTGTTTGGTGTGGGTTCACAGTGTGGCGCATATTAGTAAGAGTGTGAAAGTTGTTTATATGGCCACCCTCAGTTTGACCTGTATGGCTGTTGACCAAGTATGCCTTGCAGTCACTCATGTGTGTCTGCAGAAGCCTCATATAATGTGTAACTGGGCTGGCATGCTGTTTGTACAGGTTGTAGAGGGCGCTAAAGGCATTGCCATCACGGCACGCCCTTATTATTGTTATTGGGGTGAAAATCAGCAGACATTCGAGAAAATACTTGCCCTGAAATTCGGGAGTCTCCCGGAAAAATCGGGAGGGTTGTTAAGTATGACGCTGTCAAGCGCCATTCATATAAAACTCATAGGCCGCACTAACATTACATTTTCATATTAAGGTGCGGGCCGCGTGTCTGAGACCCCTGGTTTATACATAGCACAAAGCAAAAAAAAACTTTGTATGCAGTGTTATTTCATTTTAAATTTCAAAAGAGTTTTGTGGCTCCCATTGTTTTCTTTAATTTGTGAAATGGGTCAAAATGGCTCTTTGAGTGGTAAAGGTTGCAGACCCCTGTACTAGACGTACACAATGACATGTACATTATCTTTAAAACCAACCTGCACGTACACAGAGCCCTGGGAACATTATTATCTCTTTTTTTCAGTGTTTAAAGTGTGCATGCACAACTGTGCTGCTGAAACCCCACACTGATAGAATTATAACATGTTCAGCAACATAGTGAAGTGTTACATGTGCGGTGAAGTGTACATTATTTCTAAAATCAGCATGCACTAACGAGCCAAGGAAACCATTTTGCTTAATTGAGTGCCTATATAAAGCACACGGACGTGCGAGTACTCCTGCAAAACTCTCGTGGAATTATAAAGCATTTAATCATCAATATAGTGATATGTTACATGTGCATCAGTACACACTACAAGGAGGACACAACATTATGTTCTTTTTTGTTGCTTGGTCGCTTTTTACGTGCGTGCACGGTCGCGCCCGGATACATCTACAAGAATGGAAGCAACACACATAAGTTGCCATCATGATTTGGCGTTAAATAAGGACTAAAAACATAACATAATGTTTCACCTTTCTTATGACACAGAGCAAAAAGTATTTTTTTTTGTAAATAAGTTGTTCCATCAGGTGGAGGTTCGACAGCGATCATAACCAAAACAGCTGACTGTCGCAAAGCCCATTTTGATGTGTCTTTTTAATCAATGTAAAGTGAAAATAGCAGCATATTTACGTTCAAACATACAGTAATTCCTCTTATAATGTGTTTAAAGGCAGCAAGGCAGTGTTGTTGGGCTTTGTAAATGAAAGCGCACAACCGTGTCGTCATCACAAGTCTTCATTTGTGCCGTGTACACGCATACGCTAAGCGGAGAGTTTTAGAACTCTACACTTTGGCCAGCGCTTGTAAAAGTCTGCATTTTTAAAGACAAAAGTATGCGTCTGCATGTGGACAAGAGGCCTAAACGCAGAGATAAGTGTGCGTTTATTAAGTATCTGTGTTCGTGCGGACATGGCCTAAAATGTATCGTTTTATCATTTAATATACATGTTTCAAACTACACATGATCAAATGTATGATGAGGTCAAGCAGGGGTTTCCATTTGCCATTTATTATGGCCCTGAAAAAAAACATCAAAATTGTATGAAGGCATCATATGATGAGAAAATCTGACATTTGAATACGAATGATTAACAATAACACTAAGATGTGTCCTTCAATATATGGATAACCTGTGTTTACCCTTTTTATGAGACTACTTCATTACAAATTACATGATGACATCACGCTCACCTTTTGTTTACTAAAGGGATTGTTTGATGAACAACTTTGTCGTCATCGTTTCAACATCCTGGCAAAATCTACAATATTTCATATCCACACAAAAACATCCAGGATTCTGTTGGGATGTCAGTAGACAAGGGCAAGGGAGTTTTCTGGAGAATCTGGACAAGTTGACGAGTCCGTCAAAGTACTCCCATACAGCAGAACAATACAATGCCACAGACACATCCTCGATATGTTTGTTTAAAAAAAAGTCAGATCACCATGTCTCCAACACGAATGCCTCTACAGCTCCTGTTTCGCCTTTGGATTACATTGCAAAAAGCGCATATGTATGATCGGAACTATATGCACACACACACACAGACACACACACTCCAAAATGATTAGTAAAAACATATGATCCAAAAAACAGACGAACCATGTTAGAGTAACCGAATGGTTTGGGTTTTTTTCAAAAAACCTTCCAACCCTATCAAACACGCGTAATAACTAACTAACTAATTATTTACATAATTAACTAAAACATATTTCCAAATGTGCGCGAGGTTGTATGTTTGAGGGAGAAGTTGACATCTTAGATCGATAAAAATGCTGACTTACACCAAAGACGAAAGCACAAACCCAACACACTAAACCTGTTCAGACCAGAAGAAAGATGGGTGGAGCAGAACTGTAAATCTTCTTGTAAGGAGAAAATCGATCAGAGCTTACACCACTGTGTCCAAAGTCCAAAACCCTATTTTGGCAGCATGTCCTATACACAAATATATTTTAAGAAAAAATAATAATTAAAAAGCCACAAGAAAAAACAGAGCTTGCTATGTGAAAAAAAAAAAAAAAAGTAATTACAATTTTAAAATAACTGAATATAGAAAAACTTTAAATTGTAGATTATAAAATGTAGGAAAAAAGGAATCAATCATCAAATATTATATTACAAACAGTAAATAGTATTTATATAGATCATTAATTACAATTGTAGATCTTTACAATGTAACACTTTTATTACAAAAGAAAACCAGCCAAAAAAGCCTGATTGATTTAAGCAAGCTGCAATTATTAATAATAGTTATCGTTATAATGAGTAACAATTATACAATCATTCAAAGTTGAATAATATCTGTAATACTTATATTGTAACTGGACATGCTGTAGTTTGACCTTAATTTTGCAGCTAGTCAAGTATATTTAATTGTTTAACATATGTTGACCTACATTGCACTTTAGGTTGTTGTAGAAACACAAAAAGTAATCCATTCATTTTAGTGGAAGAAGTTTGGAAACCCTGTGAGAAGAGAGTTCAACAAAAGTACTGACATGTGGTAGAAGGTAGTAGAATTATCCAATGTATGTACAGCAAAAGCTACTAGGATTTAACTGGAAAGTGATGCTTTTTCTCACAAACTTGTGATTGTTAAAGTGCTCCAAGTAGTAAACTATTGTAGCGCTTCATAAACCAGTGTGAGCGGCACTGGGAGCAAGATGGGTGAAGTTTCTTGCCTAAAGACAACAAAGCAGTGATTATTAGAGGTGGAGGAATCTTTGGGCACCTCACAATTCGATTACGACTTAAGAGCTACGAATTGGTTAAAAATCGATTATTGATGCATCTTTTATTCATGTACATTATTTTTTTACATTTCTTTTAATTTCACTAAATACGCATTCATTGCTTGCAACTTTTAAAAAACAGTGCATTTGTAATAGGAAACAGTTGAATTAATTCCAATTGCCATTATTAATATAACAAAGTTAAAGTTAAAATACCACTGAGAGTCACACACACACTAGGTGTCTCTGCAGGTGTCTCTAGAAGTCTCTGCATAGAGTGGTGAGGACGGCAGAAAAGATCATCAGGACTCCTCTCCTCAGGAAATCGCAAAAAGCCGCTGCCTGACCAGGGCTCAGAAAATCTGCAGTGACTCCTCCCACCCTCACCAAGGACTGTGTTCACCGCTGGACTCTTGAAAGAGGTTCTGCAGCCTCCGCAGCAGAACCTCCAGGTTCTGTAACAGCTTCTTCCCTCAGGCCATAAGACTCTTGAACGCATCATAATAATCCCCTCAATTCCCCCCCAAAACAGATTAACTCGCTGGAATATAAAGACAATATAACATACATCCATTAACGTGGAAGCATATGCAAAAGTGTAATATATTTATCTGTACAGTAATCCATGTATTTATATCTGCACCGTATTGCTCTTTTATCCTACACTACAACGAGCTAATGCAATGACATTTCATTCTTATCTGTACTGTAAAGTTCAAATTTGAATGACAATAAAAGGAAGTTGAAGTCTAAGTCTCTAAGGCAGTGGTTCTTAACCTTGTTGGAGGTACCGAACCCCACCAGTTTCATATGCGCATTCACCAAACCCTTCTTTAGTGAAAAATAAAATGTAGGTTTTTTTTCAAATTCAAGACAAAGTTATATGTTTTTGGTAACACTTTGGGGAACATATTCTAAGTAACAAAGACTTAATTTAGAGTTTTTTGGACACTAGGGGAACATATTCTAATTAACAAAGACTTAATTTAGAGTTATTTGGTTAGGGTTAGGGCCAGGGTTTGAGGGTTAAGGTTATAATAAGGCCATGCCGAATAAGGCATTAATAAGTACTTAATAATGACTAGTTAAGAGCCAATATGTTACTAATTTGCATGTTAATAAGCAACTAATTAATGGTGAACATGTTCCCCATACTAAAGTGTTACCATGTTTTATTACTGGTGCACAAAATGAACCGTGCATGAACATCTCCTTGTTCAAAGAACAAAACCAACACAGTGCATAAACTCACAACAAATTACACACCTACAAATCAGTCAGCTGTTGCCGTATCCGTAATACGCCGATAGGGAGAAGTTTTTATTTACACGATGAGTCGGGTGTGTTTTGACCTCCGCCGAACCCCTGAGCCGACTCACCGAACCCCTAGGATTCGATCGAACCCAGGTTAAGAACCACTGCTCTAAGGTGTTGTGAAATTACCCTCTGCATTTGACCCATTCCCTTGTTCTACCCCTTGGGAGTTGAGGGGAGCAGTGAGCAGCAGCGGTGGCCGCACTCGGGAATGATTTTGGTGATTTAACCCCCAATAACGGCGTGGCGCAGTGGAAGAATGGCCGTGCGCGACCCGAGGGTCCCTGGTTCAATCCCCACCTAGTACCAACCTCGTCATGTCCGTTGTGTCCTGAGCAAGACACTTCACCCTTGCTCCTGATGGGTGCTGGTTAGCGCCTTGCATGGCAGCTCCCTCCATCAGTGTGTGAATGTGTGTGTGAATGGGTAAATGTGGAAGTAGTGTCAAAGCGCTTTGAGTACCTTGAAGGTAGAAAAGCGCTATACAAGTACAACCCATTTATTTATCATTAATAACAGACATAAATGGAACATAAGTGCCGTAATATGAAAGAGCTGGTCGGATCTCTCTGTGAAGTGGCTCGATGGGGTCGGACACATTTTACGACTGTCTGCATTACTTTTTTGACAATAAATATATGATCGGATTTGATCTTCCAAAAATGGCTTATACTTCATGAAATGGTGATTCTTACCTATCAATTACAGTACAATTGTTGGTATCGCCGATGCAACAGCTGGCATGGTAGTTTCTAACAACATGATAAATCACATGGTGGTTTTCGTTATGTGGAGGGCCCCAATGACTCGGTATGCCTTGGGCCCCCTAATGACTAAATACGCGCCTGCAATGAGCTCCGCAAGAATGAACTCTGCAGCCTCTGGCCTGCACACAGTGGACCCCCAGGTGTTGAAACAATCATGTACAGGTAATTTTTCAGCACATGCAACAAATGTGTTCATTAACACACACACACACACACACACACACACACACACACACACACACACACACACACACACACACACACACACACACACACACACACACACACACACACACACACACACACACACACTCACCATGCGCTGAGGTGTGAGCAGCCAGCAGACAGAAGAGCAGCAGGTTGATTCCTCCTGTCCTCCTCTTCAGGACCAGCACCTCCCAAACATCTCCATAAGATTCAAATAAGGACGTCTCCATGATCCAGTCCTGGTGAGCAAGGGCAAGCACGAATCTCCAAAAACGATTCAAATCCTTAACTGGCACTGGCAAATAAAAAGCAAGGATGTTGAATTGGGAGGATGAAGAGGAAACAGCCTCTTCTTCCCCAAAAGCGGTTCGGCTGTTGTACCCGAAAAGAAAAAGAAAAAAGAGATGCAGTGAATTTCCTCTCGTTGGAAAAAGAAAATAAGTTACAGAAACTAAGAAGGTGCTGTATCCATGGCACCGGGATAGAAGGAGGGTTCGGATCCTCTCTGTCTGCCGGAGGTCTGCTCAGACGATGGAGTGGAGCGAGAGAGAGTCCGACACCTTTCTCTCTATTTCTCTCTCCCCTGTCTGATAGCCAGAGAGAGAGAGAACGAGAGCGGAGAGCGACCCAGAGCCAGCATTGATCTAAATTGGGTGCAGGGAAAGCCTGGAGCTCAAGCACGGGCTGCCGGAGCGGAGCAGCCGCAGCCCGGCGAGGAGGACACCTTCAACTGGGAGAGATTAGCTCAACTCTCCTGCCCTCTCTGGTCACAGCGGGAACTTAATCTCTCCTCTTCCAGCGGGGAGAACATGCCTGAAGAGTGTGAGTCAGAGTGTGTCCAAACTTCATTTTCATAAATGTATACATAAACTATATTGCCAATAGTATTTGGCCACCCATCCAAATGATGAGAATCAGCTGTCCTAATCACTTGGCCCGGTGTATAAAATCAAGCACTTAGGCATGGAGACTGTTTCTACCTTACTTGCCAACCTTGAGACCTCCGATTTCGGGAGGGGGGTGTTGGGGGCGTGGTTAAGAGGGGAGGAGTATATTTACAGCTACAATTCACCAAGTCAAGTATTTCAGATGTATATATATATAAGACATACTTGACTTTCAGTGAATTCTAGCTATATATATATATATATAAATAAGAGAACTTGAATTTCAGTGTTCATTTATTTACACATATACACACACATAACACTCATCTACTCATTGTTGAGTTAAGAGTTGAATTGTCCATCCTTGTTCTATTCTCTGTCACTATTTTTCTAACCATGCTGAACACCCTCTCTGATGATGCATTCTGCTTCGTCTCCTTGTTGTGTGCGCAGTTGTGCACTGCACTCTCTAAAAGCCGTAGATATTATTGTCACATATGCATGTACAGTAGATGGCAGTATTGTCCTGTTTAAGAGTGTCACAACATTGCTGTTTACGGCAGACAAACTGCTTTACGGTAGACGAAAACGTGACTGCTGTTGTTGTGCCGCGCTGGGAGGACGTTAATGAAACTGCCTAAAAATAAACCCACAGAAGAAACCAAGAATTCGCCCTTGATCATTCTACAGTTATAACGTGATGGGGCAGGCACGCTGTTTATATTGTGGGAAAGTGGACGTGAAAACAGGCTGTCGACACGTCACTCAGGTCCGCATGAATTTCGGGAGATTTTCGGGAGAAAATTTGTCCCGGGAATTTTTCGGAAGAGGCGCTGAATTTTGGGAGTCTCCCGGAAAATCCGGGAGGGTTGGCAAGTATGGTTTCTACAAACATTTGTGGAAGAATGGGCCGCTCCCTGTGGAACTGTCATAGGATGCCACCTGTGCAACAACTGCAGTTGTGAAATGTCCTCGCTCCTAAAAAGTGAAGAGTTTGGGAACAACAGAAAGTCAGCCACCAAGTGGTAGGCCACGTAAACTAACATAGAGGGGTCGGCAGATGCTGAAGCACATAGTGCAAAGACTTTCTGCACAGTCAGTTGCTACAGAGCTCCAAACTTCATGTGACCTTCCAATTAGCCCATGTACAGTACGCAGAGAGCTCCATGGAATGGGTTTCCATGGCCGAGCAGCTTCAACTAAGCCATACATCACCAAGTCCAATGCAAAGCGTCGGATGCAGTGGTGTAAAGCACGTCGCCACTGGACTCTAGAGCAGCGGAGACGCCTTCTCTGGACTTGTAAATCCCGCTTTTCCATCTGGCAATCTGATGGACCAGTCTGGGTTTGGAGTTTGCCAGGAGAACGCTACATTTCGGACTGCATTGTGTGAAATTTGGTGGAGGAGGAATTATGGTGTGGGGTTGGTTTTTCAGGAGTTGGGCCTGGCACCTTAGTTCCAGTGAAAGGAACTTTGAATGCTCGAGGATACCAAAACATTTTGGACAATTCCATGGGATGGCACTTCAAGTTCATATGTGAGTAAAGGCAGGTGGCCAAATACTTTTGTCAATATAGTGTATGTGCAGCTCTAATCATTGTTGATTTAGGTTGCACATTAGAATAACAGGGAAAAGAAGGGAGTTATTCGCTTTCATAAAAACGTTATCATAATGATATTATTATATGATAAATGGGTCCAAAAAGTATTTGATAAAGTTGTTATTAAATACTTTTTGGTCCCATTTGCTTTTAACAAAAATAAATCAAGTATTGTGAGTAGTATCTTACCTTTCTGTATTTGTATCTGAAGCAGCAATAGCTATCCTCCATGAAAACATACTTTGTATGATCACATTCAATTTGTTTTAAAGTCCAGTTTAGAGAAGTATTTAATCTTGGATACAGTATATAATCCTCCAAATTGGCAGACACATTCATTCCAACCAATAAAACAATATTTTTGCATCTGACAAAAACACCCACAAACACTGGCTTACTCTAATAAAAATGCCATGTTTGTTATAAATACAGGTTTTTTTTAAAAAGAAGGAAAAAAAGGCTGGCTTCCACTGGAGAGACATGTGTCTGCTAGCTTGAGTGCCCCCACTTCTCCCAGTGTGGCGAGTCAGAGTACTGCAGAGGCATTGAACTGCCAGTTGACAATATATTGCCCCCTACATTGAGGCAGAGGTACTTGCTGCCTCATGGCCTGCCTTTTCCCAGTGGCAACAAGCATGCGCCCACTCGCACGCACGCTCTCCATACACTATGTGTGTAGCCATGGAGGCACTACCTGTGCCTGCCTCACTTCTCGTCTGCCTTGTTATTTTCATCAGGAAACACGGAATTTCCACGATTTTGACCATGAAAATGATCAAAATAAACAGGAACCACACCAAAATCACATCGAAAGCATAGACCAAAAGATAAATATTAAAACGTATTTTATTTTAATACTTTGTTTTTTAACATCCCATGGTAAGCCACCTGGTGGCAAGGTGAGGCACTGCCTGACTTGCCTCCCCGGACAGCACGTCACTGATACATAAACACACATGTATATACAGTCGTGGTCAAAAGTTTACATACACTTGTAAAGAACATCATTTCATGGCTGTCTTGAGTTTCCAATCATTTCTACAACTCATATTTTTTGGTGATAGAGTGATTGGAGCACATACTTGTTGGTCACAAAAAACATTCATTAGGTTTTGTTCTTTTATGAATTTATTATGGCTCTACTGAAAATGTGACCAAATCTGCTGGGTCAAAAGTATACAAACAGCAATGTTAATATTTGGTTACATGTCCCTTGGCAAGTTTCACTGCAATAAGGCGCTTTTGGTAGCCATCCGCAAGCTTCTGGCAAGGTTCTGGTTGAAATTTTGACCACTCCTCTTGACAAAATTGGTGCAGTTCAGCTAAATTTGTTGGTTTTCTGACATGGACTTGTTTCTTCAGCATTGTCCACACGCTTAGGTCAGGACTTTGGGAAGGCCATTCTAAAACCTTAATTCTAGCCTGATTTAGCCATTCCTTTACCACTTTTGACGTGTGTTTGGGGTCATTGTCCTGTTGGAACACCAAACTGCGCCCAAGACCCAACCTCCGGGCTGATGATTTTAGGTTGTCCTGAAGAATTTGGAGGTAATCCTCATTTTTTATTGTCCCATTTACTCTCTGACATCAGATGGACAAAGATAAGACCTTCTGGAGAAAAGTTCTGTGGTCATATGAAACAAAAATTTTGCTGTTTGGCCACAATACCCAGCAATATGTTTGGAGGAGAAAAGGTGAGGCCTTTAATCCCAGGAACACCATGCCTACCGTCAAGCATGGTGGCTGTAGTATTATGCTCTGGGCATGTTTTGCTGCCAACGGAACTGGTGCTTTACAGAGAGTAAATGGGACAATGAAAAAGGAGGATGGACAATGCGGAAGAAACAAGTCCATGTCAGAAAGCCAACAAATGTAGCTGAACTGCACCAATTTTGTCAAGAGGAGTGGTCAAAAATTCAACCAGAAGCTTGCCAGAAGCTTGTGGATGGCTACCAAAAGCGCCGTATTGCAGTGAAACTTGCCAAGGGACATTAACATTGCTGTATGTATACTTTTGACCCAGCAGATTTGGTCACATTTTCAGTAGACCCCATAATACATTCATAAAAGAACCAAACTTCATGAATGTTTTTTGTGATCAACAAGTATGTGCTCCAATCACTCTATCAGTTATAGAAATGATTGGAAACTCAAGACAGCCATGACATTATGTTCTTTACAAGTGTATGTAAACCTTTGACCATGACTGTATGTGCTCTGCTCATTGTATACTGTAGGCTAAATCTTTTTTATGCTTTACCTTTAAAAACAATTTCAGTCATGTTCTGTTACACAAACACATTGGTAATGGTGAGTTTTCAAAGCATTCCTGTCACTTCTGCAGGCCATGGGAAGTACAAAAGGAATCTGAGGATGTAAGTTTACTCAATTGTTTTTCTCTATATTTGGTACTATTTCAAGTAGAGATGTCACATGATATCGGCCTGCCGATATTATCAGCCGATAAATACGTTAAAATGTAATATCGGAAATTATCGGTATCGGTTTTTTTTTTTTTTTTAATTAAATCAACACTTACAATTAGTGCACCAACCCCCAAAACCTCCCTCCCCCATTTACACTCATTCACACTCATTCAAACAAAAGTGTTGTTTCTTTCTGTTATTAATATTCTGGTTCCTACATTATATATCAATATATATCAATACAGTCTGCAAGGGATATAGTCCGTAAGCAAACATGATTGTGCGTGCTGCTGGTCCACTAATAGTACTAACCTTTAACAGTTAATTTTACTAATTTTCATTAATTACTAGTTTCTATGTAACTGTTTTTGTATTGTTTTACTTTCGTTTTTATTCAAGAAAATGTTTTTAATTTATTTATCTTATTTTATTTTATTAATTTTTTTAAAAAGTACCTTATCTTCACCATACCTGGTTGTCCAAATTAGGCATAATAATGAGTTAATTCCACGACTGTATATATCGGTTGATATCGGTATCGGTTGATATCGGTATCGGTAATTAAAGAGTTGGACAATATCGGAATATCGGATATCGGCAAAAAGCCATTATCGGACATCCCTAATTTCAACTATGACTAAAGTGGATCACAATAATCTTTTGATGTGTATTTTTTAGCGCAATAATAACGCGTTAACTATAAATTTCAACAACGGCACAAATTTTTTTAATGGGCAATTAATGCACACGTGTCCATTTTGACCCTGGGGCAGTGCCGTCGCTGGAGGAACTTGGCTGCTTGCTATTCATGAGCCACAAGCGAGCAGAAATTAAAAAAGGAAGTCATGGAAATATCAGGTTCAAAGCCATGGCAAATTGTTCTACGGACAAGAAAGGACTCTTTTTTCGCTGTGAAAAGAGGCGACATCCCTGCAAGAAACACCTGCTGCGCGAGTCATTCAGGCGGGTTTTGCTTCACTTCCATGTTCAGATTACGGATAAGGGCAGTGATAACATCACATTTAGATTGTTACTGTGACTGATTTAGCAAGTAAGATGACATAAAAGTTCAACAGAAATGAATGATGGTCGGTAGGAGGTCGAAAGGTGACTTTTTTATTGTCAACAGTCGATCCGACATTAAAACATGTCAAGACACTTTCTCAAACTAATCACACACTTTTCTAGCTTCAAAATAAAAGGGCTATGCTATACATCCGGTTTAACTGCATTTACAAAATGAAAATGTCTTACATTATGATCATGGTTTGTCATTAGGGGTGGGCACCGGATATGGTACTTTTTTGGCACAGACTAAAACCAGCCGGTCCTACCGGGCACCGATTTACATAGAATGCAGCGGTGCCATGTTTTGGTTCCTGTATTGCGCGTTATGTCGCGTCTGTTTGAATTAGCACTTGCGAGTGGCGAGTACTTGCTAGCACTTGAGAGAAAAACAGGCGATTTTGAAGCGGACATGCTATTAGTAATCTTGCAACTCATAAATGTTTCATGACAAAAACCCAATCATTCCAAATAAAAAAATCTCTAAAGTGTGGCTTGTCTTTTCTAAATGCGATGCGGTTTCAGATTACGCTCTCTGCAGTATTTGTGACGTACAAATTAAGGCAAGTGGCGGGAATACTTCCAATCTGAGGAAGCACCTGGTTAAACACAAGATTTTTCTCATGGCTGAAGAGTGCAGCCAAGTTAGATGCATGGCTGCAACTCCCACATTTGGCACTGTTAGCGGCTCGGCTGAAGGCAACAACTCGGGGGAAGAAATGGTGTTAACATTTGGTGACAATAACAGTGACATCATCATCCTCTCTGTCTGCCCCAGGTAAAAAGCCTACTGTATAAGAATACATTAGCTTTGCATTTTAACTTGCAATAGTTATCATAATCAGCTCGGTTCATCGTACTGTACTTTCTAATGATAATGTAAAGTTTTTGCTTAACTTTCATTTGTAGTTTAGGACTTATTAAAAAAAAAAAAATCTTTCTGGCTGAAATATCATGTAAATTATTTTATAAACATGTTCTGGTTGAGTCCTCAATTACAAAATGATTAGCAGGCTGAATATTACATTTTGTTCATTAATAGAGAAGGTTGAAACATTGCCATGCAGCAATATGAAGAAAATTAACTTGGACAACATGTAATGTACAGAATATCAGATCCATTTATTCAGGTAGAAATATCACAGATTAAAGCTGGGATAGGCTCCAGCCCCCCTGTTTCCCCAAAACAAGCGGTAGAAAATGGATGGATGGATATTACAACAAAATATTTTACAATAAAAGGTGTGTTCATAACAATCAACATTTTGAGTTATTTATGCATGAAACTGTTATCTAAACACGGAAGTAGAGCTCCTCCTCTGAATGAAAGTGCTCCTAAAGCAAGAATATAAATTCTGTATTTCTACAAAATACCAAATCTGGCAAGACACCAACACACAGTAGGCATTTTGTTATTGTCATTAAATCATGTCCTTTTTGTATTGGGCTGTTTAAAAAAGCATAATGTTTAAATCACATTTCATTAAAGCAAATAAATGTTCCGTTCATGGTGTTAAAACTTGAAAATTATCTGTCTAGGGTACACTTATTAATGATGAAATGAAATATATATCTACAATTAATCGCGAGTAATTTTGAGTTATCTATGAACAACTGCAATTAGTCGGGATTAAATATTTTACTCGTTTGACAGCGCTATTATTTTTGAAACAATATTTTCAATAAAACATACACCTTACTGACACTTTAAGATCCATTTCCTGTCAATAGAAAAGGACAGGGAAAAAAGCTACGCTTTTACTACTGGGGTTTTAAATAATTGCAGGGATGTCCGTGTGGACATTTGCGGCCCACGGCTTGTTTTTTTTGTTGTTTTTGTTTTCTCGCCTGCGACAAAAAAACACGTCCTGAATTAGAACATTGATTAAAAAAATAACATTACACTAAAACACAAGGAAAAAATGGAGTTGACCCATATCTTCCCCAAAAACGGAACCCAAAATGGCCACCGAACTGTGAGTTTTATGGTCATTAATGACATTAATGATTATTTTAGTAATCGAATAATCTATTGATTGATTTGTTCAATTAATCGAGTGAAGGATAAAACCAACTTTATTGTATTTTAGGGAAAATGTGTTTTTTCAAATAAAAGCACACCATCAGCATTGACATTGTACTTTTAGCATGTGTAATAAATAATAATAGATACAAATAAAATAAGAAAATGAAAAACTGTGTTGTTCGGCAGCACACAGATCACAACACCTATACAACACCACGCTCAAGTGCCCTATGTTTACATATTTTAAGTTCCAGGCACTCCATGTTATAATATTAAAAATAATAATAAGAGATTTTATTTGTATTGCACTTTACAACAACAAATGTTGTCCAAATGTATACCTTTTTTTAGTGACATTCATTTAACAATTGATTGAAGCGAGAGAAGCAAAGCTTTTTTCTATTCTATTAATCCTTGCAGCTGTAATCTGTGCATCCTGTCATGATGAACATGTGTACAAATTTCTTGCAAGACATGGACATTTCAGAGTGGGCTAAAGCCCTCAAACAGGTTTTAGTTGGCAGAATAATAAAGATGTTCGTAAATAATAAGAATAAATTAAATACCTGAAGGGGGTTGGATTAGACATTACACTAATTAGCATTGTTTCCTGAAAAACACTTTGGTTTTAGTATCTTTAATGTAGAAAATGTATCAAAGTGGCTCCATGCACCCTTCAACTTTTCTGTATACAACCCCCGCTGAAAAAATGTTGAACACCCATGATTTAATGTGATCACAGCTACAGGAGAGCTTGCTGACATCTCCAATCAGAACTGTGTTCGGCACAAGGCACAGAATCACTGAAACAAGCAAATTGGAAGTGGCAACCTGAAGCTATACAAAGATCAAGCAGCGGGAGGTTGGGACATATTTAAAGAGTTTCTGATCACACAGTGATTTCAGCTGAAAGGCTGACACCTCCACCTGAGCTCTAACTGGTGTTAAGTACAACATTTTTTGAAAATATAAGATGTAAGTGCCGTTGGCTGTTACAGTTAAAACAACAGAATTTTGATTGAAAAGGGGATTATGGAAAACAAAAAAATTGTAATGCAAAAAATAGACAATCTACAATCAAAAGTGGACAACCTACAATCATCTAGGAAATTAGATATGGCAAGTGTACAATCACAGTAAAACAACTTGAAAAGAGAGCTTTTTGGCAAAATAAAGAATCCCAGAGATGAAGTGAAGAATCTTAAAGAGGAACAGATAGCAATGTGACAATAAACGAAGGTCCTGCAACAAGACAACACATCTCTATAAACATCATAGATGAGATGGATCAGAATTCACCAGGTTGCACATTATACCCAGATCCTATGCCAGAGCAGTTGACAACAGAGGAGAACCAGATGAAATCGATGTTGCCTCAGTGGAGAAACAAGTGGTTACATTTCTGCGATCAAAGGAATTGGATGTTGATATTGACACCAACGACACATGCATTCCACTGTATGGAAGAAACAACACCACTCCAGTCATCATTGTGAAGTTTGCCAATAGGAAATTCAAAATCACACTGCTGAAACAGAGAAAGAAGCTGAAGGGTACAAAAACATGAATAATTTGAAGAATTATATAAGAGAACAAAGTTGGAACAATGTGTATAGGGAAAATGACGACGATGAAGCTAATTTAATTGTTTGCCATGGATGACAAACAATTGAGAAATGCTTGTAACAAGAAATATACATTATATAGAACAATTATAAAACAAAGATCTATAGAGGCAGAACGTACGTACAAAATGTACAAAAACAAGCTAACTAGCACCTTAAGAGCATATATAAAAGAATGCTACAATGAATTACTTGAAAAAGAAAAAAAACAATATGAGAAATATTACTCTCAATACTTCTCAGACAGAAACGTAAAAAATGACAAGGAATGAAGTACTTATTTAAGCTCCAAGCTTAAATAAGTACTTTGTAAATATTGGACCAAATCTGAATGAAGTACTTGAAAGCTTCAATAACTACTTTGTAAATATTGGACCAAATCTGGAGGAAAGGATTACAGGACTTGAATAGCACCATAGATAGAAATCCGAACTTGGTGTTCCTCACGTACGAGACGGAGAAGGAAATAATCAAAATTGTAAATAAATGTAAATCTAAGACCTCAACGACGTGTAATAAAATTGATATGGAAACGATAAAAAAGGTTATCCAAGATATTTTAGAAACTTCCAATCATTTTAAATATGTAAATTCCAAAACAAAATTAAAAATAGCAATGGTTGTACCGATTTATAATAATGGAGACAAACACCAGTTTACATTCACAATTTTCTAAAAGCATTAAAAAATGATTTAACAACAGATTGGAAATATCCTTGTATAACATTCACGGACAATCTATACGGATGCATAGCCAACATTTCAACATCGATGGCATTAATCGAAATGACAGAGGAAATTACTAACGAAATGGGTGGTAAACAGTGTGCAGCTGCAGTTTTTATGGCTCTAACAAAAGCATTTGACACAATTAATCACATTATCTTAATGAATACATTTGAATGGTATGGCATCAGATGGCTCGTCTTAAACTGGGAAAGAAGCTATCAACAAACAGGGAGCAATAAGTAAAGCTACACAAACACGTCTACAGCTCTAAATGTATCTTGCAGTCCACCCCAGGAATTAATACTGGGACCAAAATTGTTCAATCTCTATAGAAATGACATTTGTAAAGTTATAAAGGACTCAAAGTCAATACTATTTGCAGAAGATATGATTGCATTTTGTTCAGGAGAGAACACAGAATCGAATACAAATAATAACAGAATAAATGAATAAATTGGCAGCACGGTGGAAGAGGGGTTAGTGCGTCTGCCTCACAATACGAAGGTCCTGAGTAGTCGTGAGTTCAATCCCGGCCTCGGGATCTTTCTGTGTGGAGTTTGCATGTTCTCCCCATGACTGCTTGGGTTCCCTCCGGGTACTCCGGCTTCCTCTCACCTCAAAAGACATGCACCTGGAGATGGGTTGATTGGCAACACTAAATTGGCCCTAGTGTGTGAATGTGAGTGTGAATGTTGTCTGTCTATCTGTGTTAGCCCTGCGATGAGGTGGCGACTTGTTCAGGGTGTACCCCGCCTTCTGCCCGATTGTAGCTGAGATAGGCTCCAGCGCCCCCCGCGACCCTAAAGGGAATAAGCGGTAGAAAATGGATGGATGGATGGGTACAAAAACATGAATGAGCTCCTCACAAAACGCATTGCTGAAACTGTCTCGAGGACGCAAGGGAAAATTCAGGGCACTTGAAGTGCCAAATGTAATGGCCAGAAGCAAGAGTATTTGTTGTCAAAACATCAAGGATCTGGACAAGTATTACAAATCCACAACGCTTCAACAACAACGATAATAGCGTTTGATGGAAAACATACATCCAACATCAACAATATTAAGTTCCAAGGGATCACTTAACATTAAGACCTGGATTTAGGAGCACATTCATCAACACTCATTGACATTCATTTTGCAACATAGACCATAAAAGTTTGGATTTGGAGAATATATTAAAAAAAAAAGTCTCCCATATTAGGGATTTTTTTTTTATTGTAGAGAGCAACAATACAATAGTGATATATCTCTCTCGAGGTCGTCCTCAGATGAGCCTTCCATCGTTGTCTCCCGTCATCGCGGTTCTCCACACATCTGGCCAGCTCATTGGTGCTTCGTGCTCCCGCATCATTCTTGAGTACATCCACATATGTTATAGTGGGACGTCCTCATCACCGGTGGCCTAATTATGCAAAACCAACGTTTCTTACCGACTGGGACCTGCTGTTGTGTATTTGGGATCTGTATACGTCCCGAAAATTTGAAATGCAACCATGAAGGCATTGCGGAGATATTGATAAAACAATCTTGCCTTCTTTCATACTTCCTTCAAAGAGTCCGTTTGGAATATGTACAACCTGTAAAGTCACAGGTTGGAGAAAATGTCACTGGATTATCCAGCACGGTGTCACAGGGGTTAGTCCATGTGCCTTACAATGCGAAGGTCCTTGGTTTGATCCTGGGCTCGGGATCTTTCTGTGTGGAGTTTGCGTGTTCTTCCCGTGACTGCGTGGGTTCCTTCCGGGTGGGCTTTCTCCCGCCTCCAAAGACAGGCTGATTGGCAACACTAAATGGATGGATGGATAAGTCCCAAAAATTTGAAATCCAACTGTGGAGGCATTGCGGAGAGATTGATAAAACAATCTTGCCTTTTTTCATACTTCTTTCAAACGGTCCGTTTGGAATATGCACAACCTGTAAAGTCACTGGTTGGGAAAAAAGTCACCGTATGATCCATATAAAGTATAAATGTACGCAGAGTGCCTTGCGCGCGTTCGCCATTGTACTCCACACTACAATCAATAAACTCCTTTTTCGCGATCCTTTGTTGTGGGACAGATTGCGTCGTACATGGACAGCTACCCTTTGCTGTTGCCATTTCTAATTCAAAATAGCGTATAGTTCTCACTTATTTTTTATCGGTAGACTTGATATGGTAGTGCTAAACATCACAACAAAGTGGGTGTGGACAAGACACTGTCCACACCCCCCGTAAATAAGCCCGCCTACAATGGGCACATTCTGTAAAGACAGTTTGTAAAACATAGTCAATGCAAAATTTTGACAGAAGACCCACCATTACATTGTATGTAGACCACCAGGAAGTGTTTTAAATGAAGAAAAAAAATCATAATAGGACCCCTTTAAATCTGAAAAAAAAGTCATTTAATCAATACATTAGCCCAGGGGTCGGCAACCAAAAACGTTGAAAGAGCCATATTGTACCAAAAATACAAAAAACAAATCTGTCTAGAGTCGCAAAAAATGAAAAGCCATACATCAGTCTTAAAATGAAGGCAACACATGACGTAAGTGTCTATAATAGCCTACTATCAAAATAACTATGTGTCGCAGGCTAAAGCAAATCTTCATTGACAGAAATGTTGAAATTTAATATTTATTCTACACATTTTTACAACATTAGAATCCATTAGTAAATCAGAGGCTACTCAGAAGGTGAGATAACTCCTGGAAATTACTGGCTTTTTAATGGCCAAAGGTATAGTTGTGTGTGTCCAATTTAAAGGAAACGGCAAGCTGTCTTCTTTTAATAGATTTATTACATTCTTTGGCAAGCTAGGTAAAGTTTGCTGTGGTCTGGAACAACATGGCACACAAACAACTGTATGAAATGCAGCCAATATTACATACAGATAATGTGTCATGAGACATGCACAACTAAATTATGTACAAAAGGATAAAAGTAAAGGATATACAATGAGCTCAAATATACATACCAATGAGGCATAATGATGCAATATGTACATACAGCTAGCCTAAATAGCATGTTAGCATTGATCAGCTTGCAGTCATGCACTGACCAAATATGCCTGGTTAGCACGTCAATAACATCAACAAAGTGCACTTTTGTACATTCACGCACAGCATGAAACCTTTGGTGGACAAAATGAGACAAGGAATGAGTGGAAGATTTTACATATAAACAAACTGTTGCGTCACAGTCCATACTACGGCGAGTTCAAGAACCGCCGAATATAGTAGGACGAAACGATGTTCACCAAATACTCTCATCAGTGAAGCATACACACAAACATATTAAACAGTGGGCTTTCTAACCATTGGGAAGGTCTGTGTCATGTTTGTCCTCAAACAAAAAACATAGTAAAATAAAAAGTTGTATTTCCCCATCTTTTTCCATTTTCAATTATTTTTTTAAAATGTTCCAGGGAGCCACTAGGGCGGCACTATAGAGCCGCAGGGTGCTGACCCCCGCATTCGACGCTTACATGCAATCTACAACAACATGAAACATTTTTGAAACAATACAATAATCCCTTCAAAGTGACTGCTTTCTCAGAAATATGGATTGAAGCTAAAAAAAAAAAAAAGTACGGCAATAGATTTTCATTTCGAAAGATATGAACTAGATTACATCAACAAAAACAACAAGAGTGGAGAAGTAGCGGTGTGCGAGATTAAGATCTTAAGCTACAAAGTGGTAAAAACATGTTATTTACTATCTAAAATATCTTCAAATCATTAACCATTAAAATATGTCATATAAAGAGCAAAAATGTATTGCTCAGCTGTATATACGGTGTATAAAACACCTAAATCAAGGAAATTTTGGCTGTAAACAGTGGAAAAAGTAATTTTCTCATGTGAAACTTTACCATTCACATCCTGAACCCTAATACACGAAAGACCTTTGATGACTTCATAGATACAATGTAAAGCATGAGTTTTTATCCAAAAATTACAAGACCAAGTAAAATTCCAGGCCATTGTGCCACGTTCATTGACAATATGTACTAATGATTTTGATAAAAAATACTGCACGGGGTCTGATAATAACCAACAATCTATGACGGAAACTGTAGGAATAGAAACATGGATGACAAAAGACATCACAAAGACTAGGCTCAGAGAAAATTATGTATGATTTGAAGAATTATATAAGAGAACACAGTTGGAATAATGTGTACAGGGAAAATGACGACAATGAAGCTAATGTAATTGTTTGCCATGGATGACAAACAATTGAAAAATGTTTGTAACAAGAAATATGCATTTTATAGAACAATTATAAAACACAGATCTATAGATGCAGAAAATACGTACGAAACGTACAAAAACAAACTAACTTGCATCTTACAAGCATATATAAAAGAATGTTACAATGAATTACTTGAAAAGGAAAAAACCAACATGAGAAATATTACTCTCAATACTTCTCAGACGGAAACATAAAAAAATACATTGAATGAGGTAGTTGAAAGCTTCAAGTAGTACATTGTAATTATTGGACCAAATCTGAATTAATTAGTTGAAAGCTCAATAACTACTGTCACAATGCACTTTAAATGCGGTACAGAGGAAGCCAAGGATGCAGACGGAAGGTGAGTAAAACTGTTCTTTACTAAAGGAAAGAGTACTCACTACAAATATCCAAACAGGAGATAACAAAAAGCGACGGTGCGAAAAAGAGAAAACAAAATGAGTACCGTGGAAAAAAGAACAAAAGCTAATATGCAAAAAGAACTAGACTTGGGTTGGAGCTGCAAGACGTGCAACCTACCAGACAACACCAAGTTGGATGGCACTGGGAATAGCCAAGAATGTTAGCATCAAAAACTCTGGAAGCATAGAAGTCTTCGGACATGGAGAGTCGAGAAGTGGAATTGCTGAGTGCCATCCAGCTGTCGAGGTGCTGCTTAAATAGTGTTGGGAAGATTGGACACAGCTGTGCACGTCTCACAACTCCGCCCACAGGGAAACACAGGAACTCTAGGAGAAAGACAAAAAATAAGAGCCTGGTCTACTGCACCAACAAAGGACAACTGAACACACAAACCACAAGGTGGCAGCAGGCTGTGACAACTACTTTGTAAATATTGAACCAAATTTGGAGGAAATGATCACAGGACTTGAATAGCACCATAGACAGAAATCCGAACTCGGTGTTCCTCACGGACGAGACAGAGAAGGAAATAATCAAAATTGTAAATAAATGTCAATCCAAGACCTCAATGGAATTGATATGGAAACGATAAAAAAGGTTATTGAAGATATTTTAAAACCTTTAACGTGCATTAGCAACCAATCAATTTAAACATGTAAATTCCAAAACAAAATTAAAAATGGCAAAGGTTGTACCGATTTATAATAATGGAGACAAACACCAGTATACTTTCACAATTTTTTAAAAGCATTGAAAAATTATTTGACAACAAATTGGAAATATCCTTATGTAACAGTGACAGTTCACTGACAATCAATACAGATGCATAGCCAACATTTCAACATCGATGGCATTAATCGAAATGTCGGAGGAAATTACTAACGAAATAGGTGATAAACAGTGGGCAGCTGCAGTTTTTATGGCTCTAACAAAAGCATTTGACACAATTAATCATATTATCTTAATGAATACATTTGAATGGTATGGCATCAGAGGGCTCGTCTTAAACTGGGAAAGAAGCTACTTAACAAACAGGGAGCAATAAGTAAAGCTACACAAACACGTCTGCAGCTCTAAATGTATCTTACAGTCTAACCCAGGAATTAATACTGAGGCCAAAATGTTTCAATATCTACAGAAATGACATTTGTAATGTTATAAAGGACTCAAAGTGTGACGATCTGTCACTTCATTTCGGTTTGTTTCCATGTTTTTGTATTTACTTCCTGTCAGTGCTCTTATTTTGTTATATTTCCTGTTGGTTCCGCTGAGCACTGTTTTCTCCTCACCTGCCGGTGATTGGCAGCCGGTCCACACCTGCTGCCAATCAGCATATACCTATTTATGTTTTCACTCGAGCACTCCTCAGGGCTCGACGATAGACTATGTTAGGAACTGTTGTATGCAAGACTGCTACATTCCTCTGTTGTTTTATTATTAAAATCATCTTACCTGCTCATCCTCCTCCTGGTTCTTGCATCTTGGGGTCACACAAACGGCAGCCATGCGAGTTCCCCACAGTATCGTCGAGCCAGAAGATTGTGTCCTCGCGAGAACCCCTGTCGGCGATGCACAGCCGACCTTCTGGACCGCACAATTTTTGGAGGACTTATAAAAGCCAGGTTTGTGCGGTCCCAGCCCACAGCAGGCTCGGACCTTCCCTCTCCGCTTCGACCGCCGGTTCCGGCTCTCCGACCCGCGAGGCCACCGCCGCCTTCGCTCCTCCCGGCTCGGCCGCCGGTTCCGGCTCTCCGACCGGCTAGGCCACCGCCGCCTTCGCTCTTCCCGGCTCAGCCGCTGGTTCCGGATCTCCGACCGGCGCGGCCACTGCCGCCATCTTCCCCGTCGCCTGCTGTGCATCCTGTCCCGGCTCCACGGCAATCGCCTGTACCAGCGCGTCGACCACCGGTTCCCACACCGCGTCGCACGCCAGTCGCAGCCCCGCGTCTTACACCGGTCGCGGCGCCACGACGACCAACTCCGGCTGAGTGCCCAGCACCCGTTCCTGCTCCAAGGCGGCTTCCAGCAGCTGCACCACGGCTGCTATCCCTTCCAGCACCCGCTCATCCTGCCAGTCCGGCGAAGGCTCCAGTGGAGCCCACCGTGATGTCCTTCCTGGCCTCCTGCTGGGACTCGGCGAGGGACGTGTCGTTTTCCCTCCTCCTGGCCCCCTTCCGCCCATCCCTGGTTTTCGCACCGGGGGACATAAAAGACCCAGAACTCCTTCTCCCAGTGGTGGACGGCGTCTGGCATCCGCCTAGTGGAGGGGGGGCTACTACCAGCAGCAGTGCAGCCAAGCACACGCCGCTGTCATCCCCGCCATCGTCTCCTCCCACGGAGACATCATCGTCTCTTTCCACGGCGCCGCCACCTTCATCTTCTCTGGCGCGCCTTCGCACTGCGCGGACATCTTCCGCGTCACCGTGGGACTCCGCACGACACCGCCATCTTCCTGGTCGGCAGCGGATCCACCCACGACCACATCTCCGGCGGGCTTTCGCATGGCGCCGCCATCTTCAGTGTCATCATTGTCGACGACTCCGCCCACGATGACATCATCTCTTGCACGCCTTCGCACGGCGCGGAGGTCTTCCGCGTCACCGGCGGGACTCTGCACGGTGCCGCCATTTTCATCGTCGGCAGAGGATCCACCGACGACGCTGTCATCCTCGTCGCCGCCAGCTGCGCGACCTCCTCCTTGTCGGCCACTAATGTGGCCGTTCCGTGGTCGTCCACCTCGCCAGTGGCAGCGGCGTTCAACGCGTCGCCGCCACTTGACTCTCCCTCGCTGGCTGCGGGGACACTTGGCCTGGCGACCCTCCGCCATGTCCTCCCTCCACCCTCCCGTAATTTTTGGACTTATTTCCGTTCTTGTTTCCAGGGAACATCTGGAATCTGTTCCTTGAGGGGGGGGGGGGGGGGGGGGGTCCTGTGACGATCTGTCACTTCATTTCGGTTTGTTTCCATGTTTTTGTATTTACTTCCTGTCAGTGCTCTTATTTTGTTATATTTCCTGTTGGTTCCGCTGAGCACTGTTTTCTCCTCACCTGCCGGTGATTGGCAGCCGGTCCACACCTGCTGCCAATCAGCATATACCTATTTATGTTTTCACTCGAGCACTCCTCAGGGCTCGACGATAGACTATGTTAGGAACTGTTGTATGCAAGACTGCTACATTCCTCTGTTGTTTTATTATTAAAATCATCTTACCTGCTCATCCTCCTCCTGGTTCTTGCATCTTGGGGTCACACAAACGGCAGCCATGCGAGTTCCCCACACAAAGTCAATACTTTTTGCAGAAGATACGATCCCATTTTGTTCAGGAGAGAACACAGAATCGAATACAAATAATAACAGAATAAATGAATAAATTAAAGCAATGGTTTGACCAAAACACTATCTTTGAATCTAAGTTAAAGTAAAATAATAATATTCGGTAACAGCAGAAGAGAAAGTCAAAAACAAATACAAATAGACAGATTAGACATTGGCTGGGTAAAATAAATACAATTTCTAGGTGTAAAAATAGATGGTAAATTTAACTGGAAATCTTATGTAAAAATACTCAACATAGTGAGTAGAAATACTTAAATAATAAGTAAAGCAAAACATCTTTAAGTTAAAAAATCACTCCATATGCTCTACTTCTCGCTAGTGTTACCATATCTGAGTTATTGTGAAATAATTACAAAAGTATGCCTAATTCATAAATCGTGTTTACAAAATAAAACGTTTGGATAATGTCAGTTATGTAGAACATTTAATTTACTGTATTGAATCAAAAATATTGAAATGCAATGATTTTCTCCATGTGTAAACAGATTCAATTATATCACTGTCTTTTTGACAGTTTTGTGGTTTTGTGATTATTTTCCTGTGTTCAGTGTTGATTTATGTTTCAGTGCTCCTTCCTTCCTTTGTTCTTTCCACTTCCTGTGCGCTTTCCCTGCTCACCACAGTCAGTGTGAAGCGCTGATTGACATACCTGCCTCCGTTTCGTGATTAGGACACACACTTATAGACAATCACCATCAGAGTGTTTTATATGCATTTATGTGCATTGTTTTCTGTTAGTGTTTGTGTGATGCTGTTTTGGATTGCTTCGTTTTGTGCCAAGTGTCTCATGTATTTTGCCCTTGCTGCCTGATTACTTTTGACAAATAAATCACTATTTTATCTGCACGTCGTCTCCTATTTCTGCAACTTGAAGTCACGCCAACTATCACCATGCAAGTTCCTGACACTATAAATTGCTACCAAAGAAGGTACAACAATTCCTGTCAACAAAAAGGGAGAAATATAAATTTGGGGAAAAATCCAACTTCAAAACATTTGTATGCCTTTAGTACAGGGATTTGGTACGCGGGCTCCATCTAGTGGTACGCCAAATAATCACTAAATAAATATTCGAACACATTGTGTGTAATGTTACAGTGGCCAAAAATATTAAATATACTTGTTAAATAAAACCTCTGCCTTGTTTTTAATGAATATATAGGCCTACTTTGCTACTGTATTTTTATGTTGGTCATTGTGGTGGTACTTGGAGAGCCAAGTGTTTCCTGAGGTCGTACTTGGTGAAAAATGTTTGCTTTAATTTATAAGTATGTAGAATTAAATTATGGAATGGATTAAGCAAAGAAGTAAAACAATGTAGTAATATTATCCGGTTTAAGAAACTGTTCAAACTCAAAGTGTTTACAAAGTACAAAGAAGAGGAATCCAATAAACATATTGAACCTTATCTCTCTTCCGCTCTATGGAAGGGATCACAGGAGATGTAGTTTACATCTCAGACCAGTCCATTCAATAGCACCAGAAAAAAACTACATTGACAGGAGAACTACCAGTTCTCGTTTGATACCGACACATACTACGGCATTGTTACCAGCATTTTGTAACCTAAAAACAGCAATATTTACAATACCGTTACATCCCTACAAATTACGCATCTTTTGCTTGGAACGTTTCACAAAAATGAAATGAAGTTGCCAAGCGTGGGGCACATTTTAATTTCAGTCCCTGACTTGTATTTTATTTTTCATCACCGGCATGCAGTAATGCAAAACGACCATCATAAGAAGAGTCCAAAAAACATGATTTCCCCTGTCATAGATACATTTTAGAATTCATGTTTGCCTGCCCTTGAACTACACATTCCTGTGGGGTTCAAAGACCAAAATGCCATTCATTCCAGTGTGACTACTTGGAGTCAATACGTATGTAACCATGTACAGTATTTTGAGAACCGCAATACAGTATGTCCATTTGATTTAACTGAGTTTGATGCCCTCTGTAGACCGTATAATGTACATATTGTGTTTGTGGGTGGGTTTTCATTACAAAGATAACTGTCTCAGATGTGTGCCAATACAGCCATGAAAGAATGGTTCCGTGCATGTGTGTTTCACATTTTCTCATCTTTGAACGGATATTAATGTCTAAGGGGAAATTACACGTGTGTGTGTGCATGTGTATTGAGAGAGTCTGTTGTGGCAGCAAAGTTTTATAAGGAAAATTCCAATAAATATGAAGTATACAATGATGAATATGTTTCTATTATGAAGCTCGTCAGCAGGGGTGGGTAGAGTACCCAAAAATTGTACTCAAGTAAGAGTACCGCTACTTTAGAATAATATGACTAAAGTAAAAGTAAAAAGTAGTCATCAAAATTATTACTTGAGTAAGAGTAAGTATTTTACCCAAGTATTGAGTAACTTGTGAGTAACTTGTGATTTATTTAGTAGCTATTTTTCAATGGTTCTTGGACTGCAATTGTAGTTGGTGTGTGTGTGTGTGTGTGTGTGTGTGTGTGTGTGTGCGTGAAAAATATAAAAATCATCTACAATTTACTGAACATGGGTTTTATTTTAAGTGGAATTCTTGTAAGCTAAAATGAGAACATTTCTACTGACACAGATGACAACACATTATATAAAATTGTCTTTTTACTAGTTTGAAGTAATCATCAAACATCTGTGCTGCCTTGTCCGACGTAATGTCACTTTTTACAGTCAGTACGTTTCTATGCACTAAATTGGTCTGATTTGTCAAATAATTCAGTTTCTTCTGTTTTCACACCAACATGTGAAGTTGTAGTTTCCATGGTCTTATCTCTAATGTGACTGATTGCCATACGCAGTGTGCCTCTCGTACACTAGGGGGCGATTGTGGTCATTTCAGCTTGTTTAGCTATGTAGGAATGTAAGTACATTAGAAGAAGAAAATGATACATGGTAATAAGCTGGTGCTAGTAACTTTCAAGCCACAGATCTAACAGTGTTGTTGGTAATGTTTTAATGTGTTTAAGTGACATGAGTGATAATTCGGATCATCAGAGACATACAAAAAGATCGCTATTTTAGTCAACCGTTTTCGGAGGTTTCTGCTTACCAGTTGTCTCAAACAGCCTGGATATGCTGGTGTTATGTCAAGTAATTAAATTGTCTTATTTTGGGAACATTGTGATTCTTGTTAAACAAGTAGGTTTCTATCTGACCATACCACCGGCCAGTATTAATTTTGACAGCAGTTTTTAATTTAGTTTTATTCGTAGTCTTTTGACGAAAGTGTATTTTAGTTTTAGTCATATTTTAGTCTTCTAAATTACTCGACTAAATTCCTCAACATCTTAGTCGACTAAAATTACAGTAAATTGGGTCGACTAAAATATAAATTGTTACAAACAACGCATCTTTCAAATTGTCTTGAATGCCCTTTTTTTATTCATTATTTATTAGTGCAAAACATCTACATTATACACCCCCCACCCCCCGCCCACCCCAGTACCTCACCGCACCCTGCATCCGTGTCGACAGCGAACGTCTGTTTAGTGCTGCCGTCCATATCATCGACAAGAACAGAAATCGCATACATTGTGACAATGCTGAGATGCTTGTTTTCATTCAGAAAAATTTACCTCTCACACGTGATGACAAGGAGAAAAAGAATTAGCCCACTCTTTGAGCTTCATCTGTTGCACAAATAGACTAATAGTCTGGACTGAGTGAAACTGTTTTATTTATGTTTTGTGCCTTTTTTCGCCATGCACTTTAAAGGATGGCTGTGTTTTCTACTAGTCTAGACTGAAGCAGTTTTATTAATGTTCAAGCACCTTAAAGGATGGCTGTGATATCTACGAGTCTAGACTGAAGCAGTTTTTTATTTTTGTGCCTTTCTTGTTTTTATTTGCACATTTTTGTTACTCATACGAATACGTTAAGAACAGGGCAGATTGAGCCCAGTTTATAGTATACTCTGGACTGAAGCTGTCTCCGTACACCAAGGGCTCCAGTGTTCTCTATCGCAAATTTGTCCACCCAACCCTGTCCAACAAGGAAAAGGAGATCGATGAATACATTGCACAGGCCAAGGACAGAAGCTATGAGACCATGATGCGGTTTGGAAAGAGGGGTCTCAACTTGGCTGCTAACGCTGCGGTCACTGCAGCCACCAAGGGGAAGGGTGTGCTGTCGGACAAACTGCGCAGTTTTAGCATGCAAGACCTGACTCTCATCAACGCAGAGGATGAGCTGTCTCTGCACTCTTCAGACGGGCGCATGAGGCGGGAATCTGTGGACGACATGAGCTCGGGGGCCAGCACGCTGCCTCGGGCCAAGAGCACCGCTGCACGGCAGACTCGCTCTTCGGCAGCTGCATCCCTTGCAGAGGAGACATTGTCCCAACACAGCTCGGACCAATCAGTTACAGCGGCCTTCATTGTTTTTGTAGCTGTTGTTTTGAGGCATGTTTAAAAAAACAACAAAAAATGCACTTTGTGTAAGTCAAAGTACAGTGTTTCCCATAGTTGTAGTGGGTATCAGGATTATTTCAGGGAGAGCACGACCCCGAAGGGAATAAGCGGTAGAAAATGGATGGATGGATGGGCATGTCCCACATTCCAAGGTGCTGTTTTGAAGCATGTTAAAAAAAATAATGCACTTTGTGACTTCAATAATAAATATGGCAGTGACATGTTGGCATTTTTTTCCATAACTTGAGTTGAAGATGTTCTCTTATTTTGGAAAACCTTGTTACATTGTTTAATGCATCCAGCGGGGCATCACAACAAAATTAAGCATAATAATGTGTTAATTCCACAACTGTATATATTGGTATCGGTTGATATCGGTATCGGTAATTAAGAGTTGGACAATATCGGAATATTGGATATCGGCAAAAAAGCCATTATCGGACATCTCTAGTTATACTCATATGTTATATATACGTTTCTTATATATGTTGATATATAATTACAGTGTATCATATATACTCATTTTATTAACAGGGCAAAGTGAAATCTCAAAACAGAGTTAAAATTGAAAATGTTGGTCTTGTAATTTAACTAAAATCATCATTAATAATACATCTACATATATATTTCAAAGTTGTTCTGTGTGTCTGTTTAGTTTTCTCACAGGATAGTGAAGCGGTAACAGCAGACTCAATGTTACAATTCAACAACCTGAAGACACATCCACAGCTTCAACAGATGCCTGAGAATATTTCAAAGCTTCCCCCATTGATCCTGCTGACTAGCCACACCATTTAATTGACACACTAAGAACTGAATTACTTTAAACAAGGACCTTATGAGGTAAACTCAGACTTCACATTCCCGAAAAGAGATGATGGAAGAATTTTCCATCACCACTACTTCTACAAACATTTAGTAAACCGAGAGAAAATTAAGAGAACGTGGCTCATGTATACCCCCAATTTTAGCCTCATCCAGTGAGGGTTGGACTCCGCCAACGCAGCCCTTTGTCACCGATTCTGTTCATAACTTTTATGGACAGAATTTCTAGGCGCAGTCAAGGCGTTGAGGGGATCCGGTTTGGTGGCTGCAGGATTAGGTCTCTGCTTTTTGCAGATGATGTGGTCCTGATGGCTTCATCTGGCCAGGATCTTCAGCTCTCACTGGATCGGTTCGCAGCTGAGTGTGAAGCGACTGGGATGAGAATCGGCACCTCCAAGTCTGAATCCATGGTTCTCGCCCGGAAAAGGGGGGAGTGCCATCTCCGGGTTGCGGAGGAGACCCTGCCCCAAGTGGAGGAGTTCAAGTACCTCAGAGTCTTGTTCACGAGTGAGGGAAGAGTGGATCGTGAGATCGACAGGCGGATCGGTGCGGCGTCTTCAGTAATGCGGACGCCATATCGATTTGTTGTGGTGAAGAAGGAGCTGAGCCGGAAGCCATGGGGAAGACCCAGGACACGTTGGGAAGACTATGTCTCCCGGCTGGCCTGGGAACGCCTCGGGATCCCCCGGGAAGAGCTGGACGAAGTGGCCGGGGAGAGGGAAGTCTGGGCTTCCCTGCTTAGGCTGCTGCCCCCGTGACCCGACCTCAGATAAGCGGAAGAAGATGGATGGATGGATGGATTGTAGGCGTTAAGTTATTATTTTATTCTCAGGGAAATAGTTTAAATGGTTTATATTTTTTCTGCAGATTGAATTTCTTTGTCTGTAAATGTCAAATAAATAATTGGTAACTGTGTAATGCTGCATATAGACTTTTCTCTGGGGATGGGGGAGAGCGTTTTAAAAGGGTAATACTAACCGTCAGCATTTTTGCCACCTTTAATGTTTATTGTTACATTCCTATAATATAGTCCTGATTCCCAGTGAAAAACCCAAACACCGGAATGGAGTCAAACACCACTAAAGCTTAATTGGTGAAACAGAATCATGTGACTGTTAGGCTCCTTTTGGCATGGTGTTCCTGGCCAAACATCTTAATTTTTGTTTCATCTGACCACAGAACTTTCCTCCAGAAGGTCTTATCTTTGTCCATGTGGTGTCAGATGAAACAAAAATTGAGCTGTTTGGTCACAATACCCAGCAATATGTTTGGAGAAGAAAAGGTGAGGCCTTTAATTCCAGGAACACCAACCCTACCGTCAAGCATGGTGCTGGTAGTATTATGCTCTGGGCCTGTTTTGCTGCCAATAGAACTGGTGCTTTACAGAGAGTAAATGGGACAATGAAAAAGGAGGATTACCTCCAAATTCTTCAGGACAACCTAAAATCATCAGCCCGGAGGTTGGGTTTTGGGCGCAGTTGAGTGTTCTAACAGGACAATGACCCCAAACACACTACTTGGATCATACCCTCATTTTTGATCTTACAACCAATCAACCTATCCCCAGATGCATGTCTCTGGAGGTGAAGGTGGGAGGAAGCCGGAATACCTGCAGGGAACCCACGCAGAAAAGGTTAGTTGCTACATATATATATACACACACGTAGCGTGGCGTAGGGCAGCAAGGTGGCAAAGGGGTTAGTGCATGTTCCTCACAATACAAAGGTGGAGGAAACTCTGTGTGGAGTTTGCATGTTCTCCCCGTGACTGCGTGGGTTCCCTTCGGGTACTTCGGCTTCCTCCCACCTCCAAAGACATGCACCTGGGGATAGGTTGATTGGCAACACTAAATTGGCCCTGTGTGTGAATGTGAGTGTGAATGTTGTCTGTTTATCTGTGTTGGCCCTGCGATGAGGTGGTGACTTGTCCAGGGTGTACCCTGCCTTCCGCCCGAATGCAGCTGAGATAGGCTCCAGAACCCCCGCGACCCCGAACGGGACAAGCGGTAGAAAATGGATGGATGGGATGGAACCCACGGGGTAACATGCAAACTCCACACAGAAAGACCCTGAGCCCGGGGGATTGAACCCATGACCTTCGTATTGTGAGGCACATGCACTAACCCCTGTTCCACCGCGTAGTACAAAGACGCCGCGATCCGGACTGCGTTTTATTTCTTAGAACACTCCTTTTGTATTACACAGTGCGAAGGGATAATGTGGCTTGTGCACAGCATCTTTTAAAGCATAAATTATAGCGGTCAACAAAAATATAATTCCTTTCTCCCTCTTTCCTATTTCCTGTTCCTTATTTCCTGCCTGCACAAGCGCATGTTCACATGAAAGTCATTTTTGTTTGGTCAGCCTGATGACCAAGAGGCTCACTGTCAGTAACTCAGTCACTTTCCAAAAAAACTAGAATTTATCCAAACAGTCCTCTCACATTTGGAAACAACAGAAATATTTATGAGGGTCCAAAAAATGGAGGATGGAGGCCAGCAATGTCTTCATGCTTCAATGATTACTTCAGGATCATCTGCATCAGAGTTTTATGTGGAAGCTGAGCCACTGTGACTGTCTGTTTCCTCCAAATCTTTGCCATAGCCAGGGCTTGATGTTGGGCTGGTTGATGGCGTCCTCTGGCAAGATGTTGCAAAATTCCTCCTCGCCGGCGTACAACCAGTCCTCCCCAGTTAGTTAGCTTTCTCCTGTTCTTCTTTTCCTCTTTTTCCTGTTCTTAAACGTAAGCCGAAGAACTCGCTCTTTGCTGCCACATATTTATATATATATACATATACATATATATATATATATATATATATATATATATATATATATATATATATATATATATATATATATATATATATATACTTATGTCATTAATTTATGAATTAGTGACATAAGTCATTAAATAAAATTATTTAATTTATTTTTTTTATCCTTTTCCTGTTCTTAAACGGAAGCCGAGGAACTCGCTCTTTGCTGCCACATATATATATATATACAAAAAAAATTATTTATTTTATGTTTTTATCTTTTTCCTGTTCTTAAACGGAAGCCGAGGAACTCGCTCTTTGCTGCCACACATATATATATATATATATATATATATATATATATATATATATATATATATATATATATATATATATATATGAATATATATGTATATATATATATATATATATATATATATATATATATATATATATATATATATATATATACAAAAATTTTTATTTATTTTATTTTTTTAATCTTTTTCCTGTTCTTAAACAGAAGCCGAGGAACGCGCTCTTTGCTGCCACATATAAAAAATAAAATAAAAATAAATAAATATATATATATATATATATATATATATATATATATATATATATATATACATATATATATATATATATATATATATATCCATCCATCCATCCATCTTCTTCCGCTTATCCGAGGTCGGGTCGCGGGGGCAGCAGCCTAAGCAGGGAAGCCCAGACTTCCCTCTCCCTAGCCACTTCGTCCAGCTCCTCCCGGGGGATCCCGGGGCGTTCCCAGGCCAGCCGGGAGACATAGTCTTCCCAACGTGTCCTGGGTCTACCCCGTGGCCTCCTACCGGTCGGACGTGCCCTAAACACCTCCCGAGGGAGGCGATCGGGTGCCAGATGCCCGAACCACCTCATCTGGCTCCTCTCGATGTGGAGGAGCAGCGGCTTTACTTTGAGCTCCCCCCGGATGACAGAGCTTCTCACCCTATCTCTAAGGGAGAGCCCTGCCACCCGGCGGAGGAAACTCATTTCAGCCGCTTGTACCCGTGATCTTGTCCTTTCGGTCATAACCCAAAGCTCATGACCATAGGTGAGGATGGAAACGTAGATCGACCGGTAAATTGAGAGCTTTGCCTTCCGGCTCAGCTCCTTCTTCACCACAACGGATCGATACAGCGTCCGCATTACTGAAGATGCCGCACCGATCCGCCTGTCGATCTCACGATCCACTCTTCCCTCACTCGTGAACAAGACTCCGAGGTACTTGAACTCCTCCACTTGGGGCAGGGTCTCCTCCCCAACCCGAAGATGGCATTCCACCCTTTTCCAGGCGAGAACCATGGACTCGGACTTGGAGGTGCTGATTCTCATCCCAGTCGCTTCACACTCGGCTGCGAACCGATCCAGCGAGAGCTGAAGATCCTGGCCAGATGAAGCCATTAGGACCACATTATCTGCAAAAAGCAGAGACCTAATCCTGCAGCCACCAAACCAGATCCCCTCAACGCCTTGACTGCGCCTAGAAATTCTGTCCATAAAAGTTATGAACAGAATCGGTGACAAAGGGCAGCCTTGGCAGAGTCCAACCCTCACTGGAAACGTGCCCGACTTACTGCCGGCAATGCGGACCAAGCTCTGACACTGATCATACAGGGAGCGGACCGCCAAAATCAGACAGTCCGATACCCCATACTCTCTGAGCACTCCCCACAGGACTTCCCGAGGGACACGGTCGAATGCCTTCTCCAAGTCCACAAAACACATGTAGACTGGTTGGGCAAACTCCCATGCACCCTCAAGGACCCTGCCGAGAGTATAGAGCTGGTCCACAGTTCCACGACTAGGACGAAAACCACACTGTTCCTCCTGAATCCGAGGTTCGACTATCCGGCGTAGCCTCCTCTCTAGTACACCTGAATAGACCTTACCGGGAAGGCTGAGGAGTGTGATCCCATGATAGTTAGAACACACCCTCCGGTTCCCCTTCTTAAAGAGAGGAACCACCACCCCGGTCTGCCAATCCAGAGGTACCGCCCCCGATGTCCACGCGATGCTGCAGAGTCTTATCAACCAAGACAGCCCCACAGCATCCAGAGCCTTAAGGAAATCCGGGCGGATCTCATCCACCCCCGGGGCCTTGCCACCGAGGAGCTTTTTAACTACCTCAGCAACCTCAGCCCCAGAAATAGAAGAGCCCACCACAGATTCCCCAGGCACTGTTTCCTCATAGGAAGACGTGTTGGTGGGATTGAGGAGGTCTTCGAAGTATTCCCTCCACCGATCCACAACATCCGCAGTCGAGGTCAGCAGAACACCATCCTCACCATACACGGTGTTGATAGTGCACTGCTTCCCCTTCCTGAGGCGGCAGATGGTGGTCCAGAATCGCTTCAAAGCCGTCCGGAAGTCGTTTTCCATGGCTTCCCCGAACTCCTCCCATGTCCGAGTTTTTGCCTCCGCAACCACTGAAACCGCACACCGCTTGGCCTGTCGGTACCTGTCCGCTGCCTCAGGAGTCCTATGAGCCAAAAGAACCCGATAGGACTCCTTCTTCAGCTTGACGGCATCCCTCACCGCCGGTGTCCACCAACGGGTTCTAGGATTACCGCCACGACAGGCACCAACTACCTTGCGGCCACAGCTCCAATCAGCTGCCTCGACAATAGAGGCGCGGAACATGGTCCACTCGGACTCAATGTCCAGCACCTCCCTCGTGACATGTTCAAAGTTCTTCCGGAGGTGGGAATTGAAACTCTCTCTGACAGGAGATTCTGCCAGACGTTCCCAGAGAACCCTCACAATGCGTTTGGGCCTGCCAGGTCTGTCCGGCATCCTCCCCCACCATCGCAGCCAACTCACCACCAGGTGGTGATCGGTTGAAAGCTCCGCCCCTCTCTTCACCCGAGTGTCCAAAACATGAGGCCGCAAATTCGATGACACAACTACAAAGTCGATCATGGAACTGCGGCCTAGGGTGTCCTGGTGCCAAGTGCACATATGGACACCCTTATGTTCGAACATGGTGTTCATTATGGACAATCTGTGACGGGCACAAAAGTCCAACAACAAAACACCACTCGGGTTCAGATCCGGGCGGCCATTCTTCCCAATCACGCCTCTCCAGGTTTCACTGTCGCTGCCAACATGAGCATTGAAGTCCCCCAGTAGAACGAGGGAATCACCCGGGGGAGCACTCTCAAGTACTCCCTCGAGCGAATCCAAAAAGGGTGGGTACTCTGAGCTGCGGTTTGGCGCGTAAGCGCAAACCACAGTCAGGACCCGTCCCCCCACCCGAAGGCGGAGGGAAGCTACCCTCTCGTCCACCGGGTTGAACTCCAACGTGCAGGCTCTGAGCCGGGGGGCAACAAGAATTGCCACCCCAGCCCGTCGCCTCTCATTGCCGGCAATGCCAGAGTGGAAGAGAGTCCAGCCCCTCTCGAGAGAACTGGTTCCAGAGCCCTTGCTGTGCGTCGAAGTGAGTCCGACTATATCTATCCGGAACTTCTCAACCTCGCGCACTAGCTCAGGCTCCTTCCCCCCCAGCGAGGTGACGTTCCACGTCCCAAGAGCTAGCTTCTGTAGCCGAGGATCGGACCGCCAAGTGCCCTGCCGTCGGCTGCCGCCCAGCTCACACTGCACCCGACCTCTATGGCCCCTGCTATGGGTGGTGAGCCCATTGAGCCCATATATATATATATATATATATATTTATTTATGTATTTATTTTTTTGGGGTCACAATAATATCCAGATCAGGTGTGTAATGAAGAGACCTTCTACTTTGACATTGCCTGCCTTCTCTGCATCCTGGAATCACTCCACTACAACCATGCGCAACTGTACTTTATGGTTTTATTGGATTTGTCTGCTATCCACAATCCATCCATAATCCCTTAATTCAACAACTGATTACTCTGCAAGGTGTTGCGTACTTTATTTACTTTACGGGAAACATTCATTGTGTAAATACTCTTCTTTTAGAAGACTTGGCGAGTTCTTGATAGTGATTAATAGAGATGTCTTGATCCTGACCATAGATCAGATCGAGGGCAATATTTACTGTAGCTTTTTAAAATGATCTTTAAGCGGTCATGATCAGCTGTGGCCCCAGTGTTTCCGTCCTGCTCAGTGGCCTTGTGGTTAGAGTGTCCGCCCTGAGATCAGTAGGTCGAGTTCAAACCCCGGCTGAGTCATACCAAAGACTATAAAAATGGGACCCATTACCTCCCTGCTTGGCACTCAGCATCAAGGGTTGGAATTAGGGGTTAAATCACCAAAATGATCTGCTGCTCACTGCTCTCCTCACCTCCCAGGGGGTGAACAAGGAGATGGGTCAAATGCAGAGGACAAATTTCACCACACCTAGTGTGTGTGTGACAATCATTGGTACTTTAAAGAATTGTAAAGTAAAATAATCCTTCAAAAGAGATGCACACTCAGGAAGATATAATAATAATAATAATAATAATAGTAATAACCATAATAGTAATAATAATGAGTTTGATTTATATTTACTGTATATTGTACTTTTCTAGACACTCAAAGCGCTTTACAGTGAGAAGTGAGAACCCATCTTTAATTCACTCCAAATTAATTTGTAGTCAAGGCAGCCCTGCAAGTAGACATGGCTGCCAATTTGCGCCTACGGCCTCTCTGACCACCACTAACATTCATTCACATTCATACACCAGTGTGAGCGGCACTGGAAGCAAAGTGGGTGAAGTGTCTTGCCCAAAGACACATTGGCCGTGACTAAGGTGGTGGAAGTTGGATACATACCAAGAACCCTCTAGTTCAGTGGTGTCAAAGTCGAGGCCCGCGGGCCAGATCCAGCCCCAGGGATGATATTTGGTTAGTATTAGAACCAGCCCGTCGGCCACAGCCGCGTCCTGCTGTTTTGGTGTGTTGGCACTAGGAATTTTCAAAATCAAGTCATTAAAATGGGGTCCCACAGTAAATATTTGGGGTGCCACTTTTTTGTAACCGTTTTAAAAATAAATGATAAATGCATGCATTATCCTGTTATATCTCACATTCTATATTGTGTTTCATGGATTTAAACTTTACCGTTGCCGGTATTTTTTTCTATATTTTTATTGTAATATTTTCAGAATGTGTTTGCTCTATTTTTGGCCAAAGTAAGACAAAGAAAACAATCTCAAGTTGTCTTCAGTTTTTAGTTTTAATGCCATGATTTTAATAGTCAGGCCCGTGTGTGCACAGGTTTTCCTCCATGCGGCCCCTGAGCTAAAATGAGTTTGACACCCCTGCTCTAGTTGCTAGATGAGGCGTTTCCATATTCCTTGTTACGCAAGTTGTCTGTCCACAGTACCAAAACGCTTTTAAGAAACTAATCCTCACTACCATGCCGGAAAATAAACTTTCTTCCAAGTTCCATTATCATTGGAGAACTGGAGGAATGGCTAAGCATACTACACACGCACACACCGAGCAGGGTTTTTAAACAATACTGAAGTGATTAGTTCCATAATACTTAATATATATTATTTTAAAAATAGGGCTTTGAGTGCAAATCCCAAATTATTTAAATGGGACCTAACAGTATTTATTTTTCTTTTGTTTAGCTATTAGGGAATCGTCATGTCCTGCGATGAGGTGGCGACTGGTCCAGGGTGTACCCCGCCTTCCGCCCGATTGTAGCTGAGATAGGCTCCAGTGCCCCCCGCGACCCCAAAGGGAATAAGCGGTAGAAAATGGATGGATGGAATTGTCATGTCTTGTAGGGTTTTTGGGGTGTATTTCCTGTGTTTTAAGGCTTTTTCCCTGTTTGGTGTTCTTATTTTGGTTTCACTTCCTGTGTGTGTTTCTGCAGTGACTTCACCCCTGCTTCTAAGCACTGTTCTCATCACCTGGGGGTGATTAGCGATCATTGTTCTCACCTGCTGCCAATGATTATCAGAGGGCTTTATATGCCAGTCTGAGGGCTAAGTCCGTGTCGGGTCATTGTTTTTGTCAAGGATGTTTTTGCGCCGCTACTTTTGGATGGAAGCTCTCTGTTTGCTTAGTTTTACGTACACAGCTTCCCTGTGGTTCTCGTGTGCATTCCCCTGCTGCACTCGGTTTATTATATTTTTGAACAATAGATTCACTTTTACCTGCACGCTGCCTCCTACCTTTGCATCGTGGGTCATAAATCCCGCAGTAAGGCGAGTTTGTGACATGCAAATTCTAAATTTAATACGTTTTATAAAAATATGTTATAGTGTTAACTTTAGGTACTTGCAATAAAACATTTTCACCTTTACAATCAATTGTCAAAGAACTGTACTGGGACTCATAATCGGAATCGATCGGAGGCAAAAATGTTGATCGAGACATCCCTAGTAATTATGATTGGCCAAATTGAGTTATTACGTTGCCCTGTTGTAAGCCATACTCCTGAAAGGCGTTATCAGTGTATTAGTAGTGGCGGTGTGCCAGCGACTCCCAAGATAAGACTGAATGTTGCTGCGGTCCAAGCAGCATCTAAATGGGCTGAACAAGCTGCTGTGTGTGTCTGTCACAGGAAGTTGGATTGTATCTGCAAAACAAAGCGAAGCACAGAAATGGCAAAAGAGGGAGGCGGCTAAAATCAATGTTGCTCAGAGACCAAGGAGAGAAGATGTGAGAAATAGGAAAGAAAATTAGAAGACAAGGAATATGTTTAATAGACACCGGTTTTTCAAATTAGGGCTGGGCGATATGGCCTTTTATTAATATCTCAATATTTTTAGGCCATGTCACGATACACCAGTGACGTGCAGTCAGGGGAGGCAGGTGAGGCGGGGCCTCACGTGCCATCATGCAAAGAAAAAAAATGTAAAAAGAAAAAAAATTAATTAAATTGTTATATGTATCCAGTGATTATACTATAAAGTATTTTCCATTTAACTTCACCAGTTTTAGATTATTTTTATTCAAAATCGCTGAATTTTCACATTTTCCGTTCAAATACTGAGAAGAGACTTGCGGTGATAAGCAGCCAGTTGAGCCTCACTATGGATTGCACAATGACTCGGCTAACTGCTGGCCTGCTGTGCAGTGAGACCGTATTGCTATATGAATTATATTATACATTTCCATAGTTTAGTTAGCTGAGGTATATAATGTACAGTGTATTTTGTCAACAACTGTATGTGTGTAACGTATTTCTTGTGCTGAGCAATCATAAAACAGCTGCGAAGACGCACTGGCTGAGGCTTGCAGTAATCCCGCCTCATGGTAGTAGACGGCGCTAGTGATCCCAGCGATCATTTTTGCGACTACTCGGCTGCAGAATAAGTGACAACAAGCAGCAACAGTTAGCGATTGTTTATTTTTTTCCTCTCGCCTGGACTTTTAACATGGAGGATTACATATCTAAAATAAAACAGTTTTCTAAACTGGACTTTCAATCGAAGCAGGAGGTAATAATTAAAGGAAGCTCTCCATCGAAACAGAGAGACTTTTAAAACTGAAGAAAGATAAGGAAGACTTCTATAAACAAGTTATCGATGCTTTTGTTCAGAAGGAGCAGCGCATTGACTTCATTTATAAGTAAAGGTAAGACCATAATGACGTTTTTTTAATTAAATGTGCTTTTTTGTGTGCTACAATTTGTATGTGTAAAGTTATAGTTAAGTTAAAGTACCAATGATTGTCACACACACACACTATGTGTGGTGAAATGTGTCCTCTGCATTTGACTCATCCACTTGCTCACCCCCTGGGAGGTGAGGGGAGTAGTGGGCAGCAGTGACGCCGCGCCCGGGAAGCGTTTTTGGTGATTTAACCCCCAATTCCAACCCTTGATGCTGAGTGCCAAGCAGGGAATAATGCTGGTATGAGCTTTTAAACATAACCCGTTAACTGCTGCCAATCAAATGGTGAAGAAGATACTCTTTAGGGTTCATATGTTTGTAAATCTGACTGTGATGAAGTCAGTGCCTCACCAGCCATGAACCTCACCGCACGTCACTGCGATA
Source organism: Nerophis lumbriciformis (assembly GCF_033978685.3). Taxonomy (NCBI): domain Eukaryota; kingdom Metazoa; phylum Chordata; class Actinopteri; order Syngnathiformes; family Syngnathidae; genus Nerophis; species Nerophis lumbriciformis. Next base: position 22,699,994 of record NC_084567.2, on the reverse strand, counting down.
CACGTTATACATCTCGATATTTTGCCATAGCCTTGAATTAACACTTGATGCATATAATCACAGCAGTATGATGATTCTATGTGTCTATATTAAAACATTCTTGTTCATACTGCATTAATATATGCTAATTTTAAACTTTCACGCAGAGAGGGAAATCACAACTAAGTCAATTTACCAAAACTGTATTTATTAAACAGTTATTAAGCACTGGCACAAGCATTCATGTCATTTCAAAACAGACAGTGCGAGATTGTCAGAGACATTTTAAAACAAGCTATTAGTGCACTTTTGTGCATGATGTCACTAAGTTGACCTATCAAAAACACTAAATTAAAGTGCACTTTTTGTGCATGATGTCACACAAGATATTTAAAAAAACTATAAAATAAAAATAGGAAATTAAATAGTGTATGTCCTTCACTATGTGGTAGGTTACTGCGGACGTTATCTACTTCTGTTGTTGACTATTTTTTTCATACGGTGTTGATCTGGAAATGGAAGAATTGGGTCAATGCTGGTTGCTTCAGCATTTTGTGGGTGTGGCACCGGCCGGAGATGTTGACATGCGGAGTTTCAAGCATTCCTTATTCTCTAGCGGGTGACTTTTCAAATGATGCTACAAATTTCAAATGTTTGTAGTAGTGCTGCTACTTTTTGTAGCAACGCTTTTGTCGCATACTTTACATATTACGGTTGTCTGTTCAACATCAACATTTTAGACATTTTTCAATACTTTTCGGTATTTTTCTAAATAAAGGGGACCACAAAAAATTGCATTATTGGCTTTATTTTAACACAACATCTTAGGTTACATTAAACATATGTTTCTTATTGCAAGTTTGTCCTTAAATGAAATAGTGAACATACAAGATAACTTGTCTTTCAGTAGTAAGTAAGCAAACAAAGGCTCCTAATTTAGCTGCTGACGTATGCAGTAAAATATTGTGTCATTTTCCATTCTATTATTTTGTCGGAATTATTAAGCACAAGTGGTAGAAAATGAATTATTAATCAACTTGTTCATTTACTGTTAATATATGCCTACTTTCTCTTTTAACATGTTCTACACTTCTGTTAAAATGTAATAATCACTTCTGTTGTTTGATACTTTACATTAGTTTTGGATGATACCACAAACTTGGGTATCAATCCGATACCAAGTCGTTACAGGATCATACATTGGTCATATTCAAAGTCCTCATGTGTCCAGGGACATATTTCCTGAGTTTATAAACATAATATACATTTGTTGTGATGCTAAAAAATAGACGTAATCGTAGTAGTATCGACTAAATACGCTACTGTACTTGGTATCAATACAGTGGATGTTAGGTGTAGATCCACCAATGGCGTTTGTTTACATTTTGACGCCGGTGAGCTACGGTGTGTTGTGAAGCTGGGGGGTGTGGCAAACCGGTACTTTTCAGAGGCGATATAGTACCGAATATGATTCATTGGTATCGCGATACTAGTCAAGTCAAGTCAAGTCAACTTTATTTATATAGCACGTTTACGACAACTTTTAAATTGAACCAAAGTGCTTTACAGGTTAATAAAGCATAGAGCAAAAAACAAAAACAAAACAAAACAAAAAAACAAACAAAGAACGTAAACAATGAATAACTATACTAATACCGGTATACCGTACAACCCTAGTTTGAACTATAAGCTACTTTCTGTTAGAAATGGCAACAGCGGAGGATGCAAGTGCATATATGAGCCAGTCTGCCCCACAACAAGAGGATAGCGAAAACTTACTTATTGGCAGCCGTATTATAAAATACATCACAAACGTCTCAAATTCCAAACGATTCGCATGAAATTTGAGAAGATTCAGAAGACAAGGCAAAAGTGTTTTTATAAATATCTCGGTCACGCCTCCATGGTTTGAATTTCAATTTTTGTAGTTATGTGGGTCCCAAATACACAAAAACAGGTACCAGGTTAGAATAGTTGGTTTTGCAAATCCCAATTAATATTGTACATGGTAATTGGGATTTATTATATATTGTATATATTATATAAAAATATAATGTAATATAATAATATAATATATCAGTATACCTTATATACTGTATATATAATATATAAATATTACATATATGTTATATTTTATGTTGCTGCTATGGTATATTTTTAGTCTACTTAATACTACCTGCATTATCCTTTCCATCCTTACCCTTTTCATCCTTTGTAACTGCGCTACTGTGTGGAACAATTTCCCTTGTGGATCAATAAAGTTTGTCTCAGTCTAAGTCTAATATTTGGACCCCTTCAACATCAGGGCCCCCTTCCCTATACGTGTGTGTAGGGTTTTTGACTGAATAATTACATGTGAAATATAAGTTTTTGAATTGCAGGGTGTTTTATATGAAATGTTTCCCCAAACATAATCCTAGCCCCTTCCTGCTCTGTCACTGATAAGAATATAACGGCACATTTTGGCACTCTATGTGATCGTTACCTGGGAATAGGCTGATTGGCAACACTAAATTGGCCCGAGTGTGTGTACGTAAGTGTGAATGTTGTCTATCTGTGTTGGCCCTGTGATGAGGTGGCGACTTGTCCCCCCCTGAAAGTGACGAGGGGTAGAAAATGGATGGACGTTAGTGTTATGAGTACAGTTATGTAAAATGTGTTATTTTACACAAAGAAAATATAAAACTGATCAGTCTATTTTCCATGAATTTGTTTTAGTACAAATTATGCATCAAATTAAATTCAAATTTGATTATTAAAATCGTTTCACATAAATAAAACATGTTAGGGGCTGGCTTACGATAAAATTCTGGTTGGGTCCACGATTTAGCCAAAGGGTGGCCCTATTTAACATTATTGATTTCTTGTTTCAAGTGATCCAGCTCCAATTTCGTTGTCCTGTCTTCACATATTTGTTATGGCAAACTGTGTGACACTGCATCATGTACAGCACCGTTTCCTTACAATATTTCACAATAAAAGCATTTTGCCAGGAAAACATCTTATACAGCAGGCATAGGCAAACTCTGGACCACTGGCAATGTACAACTCTTAAAGTTTTTCAAAATCATATAATTATAACTAGAGATGTTCGATTATATCGGCAGTCCGATATTATCGGCCGAAAAAAACTTTAAAATGTAATATCGGAAATTATCGGTATCGGTTTAAAAATGATCGGTATCGATTTCAAATAGTAAAAATGTATGACTTTTTAAAACGCTGCTGTGTACACGGACGTAGGGAGAAGTACAGAGTGCCAATAAACCTTAAAGACACTTCCTTTGCGTGCCGTCCCAGTCACACAATATCTACAGTTTTTTCACACACACAAGTGAATGCAAGGGCATACTTGGTCAACAGCCATACAGGTCACACTGAGGGTGGCCGTACAAACAACTTTAACACTGTAACAAATATGCGCCACACTGTGAACCCACGCCCCCAACCACGGGGGCGTTGTTGGGGGCGTGGTTAAGAGGGGAGGAGTATATTTACAGCTAGAATTCACCAAGTCAAGTAATATATGTATATATATATATATATATATATATATATATATATATATATATATATACACACATACAGTATATAAGAAAAACTTGACTTTCAGTGAATTCTAGCTATATATATATATATATATATATATATATATATTTATTTTATCATATGTATATAAAAATTAAAAAAATACTTGAATTTCAGTGTTCATTTATTTACACATATACACGCACACATAACACTCATCTACTCAATGTTGAGTTAAAGGTTGAATTGTCCATCCTTGTTCTATTCTCTGTCACTAGTTTTCTAACCGTGCTGAACACCCTCTCTGATGATGCATTGCTGTGTGGCACGCACAAAAGTGCTTTCATCAAATGCACTAGAGTCTGGAATCTTCCATCTCTCCCTAGCATGGCCCAAAACCGGTCAAACTTTGCTTCCTGAGGAAGATCTTCACTGCCAAGCACTTGGTAGTCAACTACTTCTTCCCGGAGGCTATCCAGGTCCAATCGCAGCTGCGGCTTGGAACTTACAAGCGTATTTCTTCATCTTACTCGACGTGGGCGTCGCCATGGCTGTATCTTCCTCGTTCTTCTGCTTCGTCTCCTTGTTGTGTGCGCAGTTGTGCACTGCACTCTCTAAAAGCCGTAGATGTTATTGTCACATATGCATGTACAGTAGATGGCAGTATTGTCCTGTTTAAGAGTGTCACAACATTGCTGTTTACGGCAGACGAACTGCTTTACGGTAGACGAAAACGTGACTGCTGTTGTTGTGTGTTGTTACCGCGCTGGGAGGACGTTAATGAAACTGCCTAACAATAAACCCACATAAGAAACCAAGAACTCGCCCTCGATCATTCCACAGTTATAACGTGATTGGGCAGGCACGCTGTTTATATTGTGGGAAAGCGGACATGAATACAGGCTGTCCTCACTCAGGTCCGCATGGAGCTGGAGGGGGCGTGGCCTCCAGCTCCGCCTGAATTTCGGGAGATTTTCGGGAGAAAATTTGTCCCGGGAGGTTTTCGGGAGAGGCGCTGAATTTCGGGAGTCTCCCGGAAAATCCGGGAGGGTTGGCAAGTATGCCGATAGCCAATCAGTTCCCAAGTTTTTGACAGTAGCTGTTCTGTTACAACTAAAAATTGTAAACTCTTGTTGTTAAAGTGTGTCATGCTTGTCATTTAACTAACATTGCTACATGTGTATTTGTTGCCATCATGTGGTCAGGGCAGTTAATAAACAGTATATTTGAGAAGTGTGTACTTTGAATCAAACTTTATTGACCGGAAGTTGCATAAGCCAAGCAGAGAAATTTACGGTATATGTTTTAATTGCTGATGCGTTTTAATTGATTTTTAAATGCGCCAGAAAATAACCCCTTTTTGTATACTGTTGATGTGATTCAATACTCAGTAGGGTGTTAATGTGCTCCTGTATAGTATTTCTCCAGTAATGATCATGTGGTGACATCATTTATGGTATTTTGAGAGGTAATTATTGAAGTCGGAGATCACTGACGGCCAAGGTGGGAAACGCACAGCCCGCCACTGCTATTTGATAATGTAAATTTATCAAGTATCAAAGAAATATAAATGGTAAAAAACCTAAATAAATAATACATTGATTGGATATTTTATTATTCAGGGCAAAATGATACAATACAAAATGATTCCTCACAAATGCAAACTCAGATCAAACATGAGTTTCCTGATGTCCAGCATGGCCGCCATTAATGTGACAATGTTAACAGGCACCTCCCCCCTTCCTCGTCAGTATTCTGGCGGCAGGAGCAGAGAGCGCTGCCAGCCTCTATCGATCAGACATTTAGCTGAATGTTCTCATCGAACAGCCGGCTGCCGTGGACGAGACGCACGTGGGGAGACTGAGAAACAGCCTGGATCTCACACACAAGCAGACGACGGAGGGGAGATGTGAGGAAGGAAAATTAATGAGCGTCAGCTTTGGTCATGGATCTTAAATTGCTAAATAAACATGTAAATAATCATCCACTAATGTTTTAACATTCCAGACGAAACGTGTCACACTTGTTCCTCTCCTTTACTTTGTATTGTGTTCCTTCCACTCGATGTTCTTTCTGTTCCCATGTGAAACATGGCCGCTCCTTATTATAACGCGCTGTGATCGTACCTGAATAAGCACATGTAAAATGTCAATTATTGAATGACAGGGCGTTTCATATGAAGATTTACACAAACGTATTCCGAGCCCCTTCCTGCTTCGTCATTGATACAAACAAAATTCCCCAGCTGTTTTCACTGTCCCCGGTGGCATGCAGAGTTAATGCCAGGTAGATCAAGTCCTGGCAGGCGTAGTGTCAGGAAGATATGAAAATTGATATTTTGATTCAATTTAATTTATTTTTTTTTTTTTTAAATTGTTTTAGTTATTTAATTTCTTATTAATTTATTTTAGGAAAACCATGCATTAAATTAAATTCAAGTTTCATTTAAAAAGTATAGAAATAGTTTCATATAAATAAAAAATTGTGAAAAGGTTTTGTAATGGCGGGGGGCCTCAAAAAAAAATCTGCGTTTGGCCAAAATTTAGCCCAAAATGGATATTTTGATTATATTTAATTTATTTTATTTTTTAATTGTATTGATTCATTAATTTCCCGTTAATGTATTTTAGGAAAATACATGCATTAAATTTAATTTAAGTTTTATTTAAAAAGTATAGAAATATCCATCCATCCATCCATCCATCCATCCTCCTACGCCTATCCGAGGTCTGGTAGCGGGGGCAGCAGCCTAAGCAGGGAAGCCCAGACTTTCCTCTCCCCAGCCACTTCGTCCAGCTCTTCCCGGGGGATCCCGAGGCGTTCCCAGGCCAGCCGGGAGACATAGTTTTCCCAACGTGTCCTGGGTCTTCCCCGTGGCCTCCTACCGGTTGGACGTGCCCTAAACACCTCCCTCGGGAGGCGTTCGGGTGGCATCCTAACCAGATGCCATAACCACCTCATCTGGCTCCTCTCGATGTGGAGGAGCAGCGGCTTTACTTTGAGCTCCCCCCGAATGGCAGAGCTTCTCACCTTATCTCTAAGGGAGAGCCCCGCCACCCGGCGGAGGAAACTCATTTCGGCCTCTTGTACCCGTGATCTTGTCCTTTCGGTCATAACCCAAAGCTCATGACCATAGGTGAGGATGGGAACGTAGATCGACCAGTAAATTGAGAGCTTTGCCTTCCGGCTCAGCTCCTTCTTCACCACAACGGACCGATACAGCGTCCGCATTACTGAAGACGCCGCACCGATCCGCCTGTCGATCTCACGATCCACTCTTCCCCCACTCGTGAACAAGACTCCGAGGTACTTGAACTCCTCCACCTGGGGCAGGGTCTCCTCCCCAACCCGGAGATGGCATTCCACCCTTTTCCGGGCGAGAACCATGGACTCGGACTTGGAGGTGCTGATTCTCATCCCAGTCGCTTCACACTCGGCTGCGAACCGATCCAGTGAGAGCTGAAGATCCTGGCCAGATGAAGCCATCAGGACCACATCATCTGCAAAAAGCAGAGACCTATTCCTGCAGCCACCAAACCGGATCCCCTCAACGCCTTGACTGCGCCTAGAAATTCTGTCCATAAAAGTTATGAACAGAATCGGTGACAAAGGGCAGCCTTGGCGGAGTCCAACCCTCACTGGAAACGTTTCCGACTTACTGCCGGCAATGCGGACCAAGCTCTGACACTGATCGTACAGGGAGCGGACCGCCGCAATCAGACAGTCCGATACCCCATACTCTCTGAGCACTCCCCACAGGACTTCCCGAGGGACACGGTCGAATGCCTTCTCCAAGTCCACAAAGCACATGTAGACTGGTTGGGCAAACTCCCATGCACCCTCAAAACCTGCCGAGAGTATAGAGCTGGTCCACAGTTCCACGACCAGGACGAAAACCACTCTGTTTTTTGTATACAACCTGTTTTTTGTATAGAAATAGTTTTGTATAGAAATAGTTTCATATAATTTAAAAAATGTGAAAAACTTTTGCTATGGCAGGGGGTCTTAAAAAAAAAAAATCTCCGTTTGACCCAAATTTAGCCATGGTGGCCCTGGGAGAAAGGGGTCCCATTTGTACTTTCTTAAATTCAACAGCGTTTCTCATCTTCTTTATGTGGGTACTTGTTTGCATATGTGTGAGAACTAGAGAGACAGTACTACATGTACCACAAAAGATGCACACTTTACAGTCACTTATGACATTATAAAAGGGTTAATGTTAGCGTACGTGCTGTTTGAAAATAAAACATCTACAAGATCTACAACTTACCACAATGTGTTTTTTTTTTAATTGGAAGTGGAATTCTTGTAGGTTAAAATTTCTACTGAGACAGATGACAGCGCATTGTATACAATGAATTCTTCATGGTTTCATCCAATGCTACTTTTTACAAATGTGTGGTTTGAGTGAGGTCTACTTAGCCAAATGAATACATGTTTGCAAGCAGTAACCAACAGATTGGAAATAAATATAATGATGACTTAAATAAATGTAGCAATCAGAATTAAACTCAATGTAAAAGAGTAAAAGTAGTGTTTCCGCTTCACAAAAATACTCAACTAAAAGTAAAAACTATGTTGCAATAAAACAAGTCAGACAAGTACAATTTATCTAAAAATCTACTTAGGTAAATGTAACGAAGTAAATCTCGCGCTTTACTATACCCATCTCCGGTCTCCTTACATCATTTAACTTTCCAACCGTGAGCTGTATTTTCGACCTAAAGCACATGACGTTGAGACAGAGTATTTATGAAACCATTTTGATTTGGGTTGGAATATCAATACTTTTCAAATTAATACGTATGAATTCAATACAAATGAAATAAAGTGCAAGTTGAAAGAATATTGTGGATCATGAAGGTAAGAGAATTCACAGCTAACCGCACTGTACTGTCAGCCAGGTTTGAAGATCTTGCAAGACCTTTTCGCACTGTATTAGAATTACACAACAAACACTCATCTAAATGGTTGAAAATGAAAGTGTAAAAAAGCTTCATTAATCTTTAGTAAGGGTGAGATGGCCCAAACACATTAAGACCACATTGTTACATGGAAAAGCTAGCAGGCAACTTGCAAAGAGGGAAACGTTGCACAGATGATAGCAGTGTAAATACACCTACACAAAACTACAGAGTTGACCTGAAAACAGAGGAGGTTCCGGTGGAAAGAAACCCAAAGATATGTTGTCTGTGCTCAACCTCCTTGATTCAGAATTTTTGCACTTGCAATATTTTTTTCCTTACAACTTGTTGTGGCTGTATTAGAATAACACAGCAAATACTGAAGAAATTAAAATTGGTTGAAAAGCATTATTGTTAGCTTCCTGTTCTTACTGTAGATCACAGGTGTCAAATTCAAGGCCCACAAGCCACACTTGATATGGACTATCACAATAACCTGCAATTTATGGTGAAAACAATAACAGTGAAGATAAAAAAACACCCATAGAACTTCACCTTTTTGACTTTGAGTCTGTCAGTGCATCCAGTCTCCAGTGCCCCCAAAACACGAGTCTAAAATAACACTAAGGTTATTAAACTACATCAATTAAGATTAAGTAGCTCACCTATACTGCAAAGCTCTCGTAGTGTGCTTTGCTTATCATACGGTATGGAAGTTATTCTTCTGTCAGCAATACTATAGACATTGTTATTGTGAGTTTTATATTACAAATCAATCAGATAGTGTTATAATGCGACTTCAGTGTGAACTGTCTCGTGCTCCAGTTGCGTAATGGTGAATAATGATGACGCTTATTATAAGCGTTATCATTATTCACCGAAATAGACGGATACAAAATAAATAGCTGACAAATTAGCAGAAACAGGCGAAAATAATGTTTTAGGAACTCACGTCAATCAATGTTCCACCACTGATCGCCAACACAGTCTTCAGAGCAGAGATCGAGGAAAATGCCCCCAAAACTGTGGGAGACTTCTTCTTTCATAATCTTCTCCAGAAAAATTTAAAAAAAGGAAGACAGAGGGGGAAATTGCGGGGACAAGAGGGGGATAAGACAGCGAGTCAACAACAACAAACACAACAATAGAGGGACCCCAACTATAGTGATGGAACATCCAGCAACTGCCTTGGTGGATCCTCCACCTGAGGTAAGAGAAGAAAAAAAAGGAGATCACAGACAAGCTGACACATAAGTTCACTACCGCAGCAGCTGGCCGACTTGCAGCACTGCAGAATACTTTGCAACTGCAACGATAGACGGGGTGACTCGACCCAGCAGGCCGCAACCAAGACAGGCATCCGGAAGGAGTGGACCCGTGGGCCCCAGACATACAGTAGCCTGAGGAACCAACCCCCGCCGAACAAGCAGGCCCCGAGAGCGATATATAGATATAGATATATAGATACACATACACACGCGCACATATATAAATATATAAACAACATACACAGGCCGGCGGGGCAGCGATCCAGCCCCGGGACCCCCCGTCCACCGAGAACCAGCTGACCACTTCACGCCCCCGCCCACACACCCACACACACACAGGACCGGCCGAGCACACCCTTCCCCCCTAGGGACAACACCTGACAAGCCCGCACCCAAACGACGGCACGACACCAGCCGCCCAACAAGAAGCAAAACCTGCGCGACGCCACAAAAAAATAAGTGTGTGTATATATATATATATATATATATATATACATGTATATATGTATATACAGTACATATATATATATATATATATATATATATATATATATATATATATATATATATATATATATATATATATGTATATATATATATATATATATACAGTATATACATATGTATAAAATAAATAAAATTTTAAAAACAAATAAAAACCTCACACCCTTAGCAAGGTTTCTGCCCGTTAATGGCAGGCCACCAGACCGCAGTCCCCGTAGCCAATCAGAATGCTTCATGTGCCAGCCCTGTCCTCTGAATACAGCCTCTTCTATTGGAGGAGAGAACATCCTATACAAGGCGTCAGGGTTCTCTTTGGATGAGCGCGTGACACAAAAGTCACAGAGCCTAGCATGGATTAAGGCGCTGTGCGGAGCAGAGGTAGGATAGCTTCTGATGGTCAGTGTTGATGACAAAGAGGTGTTCGGCACCCTCCAGCCAGTGCCCCCATTCTTCTAGGGCGAGGACCACCGTCAGAAGCTCTCAGTTCCCAATGTCATAGTTCCTCTTCGCAGGTGAAAGCCAATTAGAGAGGAAGGTGCAGGGGTGCAGCTTCTGAGCGGAACTGGAACGATGGGACAAAACGGTCGGACGCATCCACCTCGAATAAAAATAAGAAGATCAAAATTAGAGTGTACTAAAACAGATGAAAGGTAATGGGGATTTCAGGCGTCACAAGGTCCGGTCAGCCTCCGAAGACGTCACAAAAGGAATCTTTGAAAATGTAATTCTATTTAAATGTTCAGCAACCTTACTCAAATCTCTAATAAAACGTTGGTAAGAATACAAAACCTCCAAAAACTTCTGCAGCAGCTTCCTGGAAGACAGCGTGGGTCAGTTTACCACTGCTTGGATCTTGGCTGGGTCTGGTGTGACCTTACCCCTCTCAACAATGAACCCTAAAAACGACACAATGGGAGAATGGACAGTGCACTTCTGAGGCTTAAGTCTCTGTAATGCAAGACAGACATGGTAATGGCGTAGTTGAATGGAGCGAGAGAAGATAAGCATGTCGTCCAAGTTTACTAGTGAAGTGAATTATATTTATATAGCGCTTTTCTCTCGTGACTCAATGCGCTTTACATAGTGAAACCCATTATCTAAGTTACATTTTTTAACCAGTGTGGGTGGCACTGGGAGCAAGTGGGTGAAGTGTCTTGCCCAAGGACACTACAGCTGTGACTAGAATGGCAGAAGCGGGGGTCGAACATCATTAATTAGTCACTGAAAAACACCGGAGGCGTTGGTGAGGCTGAACACATGACACAATCCTCGAAATGGTCAAGTGGGATGTTGATGGCAGTCTTTCATTTGTTGCCCTTACTAATACGCACAAGTTGATGTACGTTACGTAAATCCAACTTAGTATGTTACGGCTCAAGCACCTGCCGCCACACATTCTGCTGTGCGCTCCTCTGAGCGCACCTCGGGACACGCCCACGGGTGTTCCTCTCCTACCGCGCGGCTGCACTCTGTCTGCAATCAACACACCTGACGCTGATGAAAGCTGCACGTCCTTAAGCCAGCGTGTCCTGCGTTTCAGTGCCAGAGCGTAGCTACTTGTATTGTACAGTAAGCCCTCCACGTCTCTAGCTTTTCTTGCCTATGTGCTTCTTCGCTCTCCGTGTATCCCCTCCTCTGTGCTTATTGTGTCCTGTCCTGTGTGGTCATCCCACAGCTTCTCTTCGTTCCCTGGTTTCGAGCAGTGTGTCTCGCCTCCCCAGATTCCCTCTTGACTTTCTGCTGCCTCCCTGGATCTCAACCTCTCGCCTGCCCCCGGACTATGACGCCTTGCTCCAGCCCCTGACCACTTGCCTGTGCACGGACCTCGAGCCTGCCTTGCCCTATCTGGACTTCCGCATCTTTCTCAACACGCACCTTCAACACAAACACGATTGCTCTAAGACTGCAAGGGAAGCTCATCTTCCCCTAAAATGTCAAATAATAAGTGATTAAATATATAGTGTTGTGTGTACATGTTATTGACTAAATATGCGCTACAACGTGCTCTTTTGTTCAGAAACAGCTTGTTATCACTGGTAACGACGCGGCTTTCCTCTCTTTCATTCCCGCAGCTTCACAGTGCTTTAAACAGTGTAGACGCTGGCCGTCCACAGTTTAATGGGGAAGCGGAACGAAACGAGTCATTCGATAAATGCTGGGCTCTGTCCCGCCCATCGGACGCTCAACCTCTCTGGGGGTCTATGGGGCAGTGGGTCACGACGCGGCATCCCTCTCTCTCATTCCCACAGCTTCACAGTGCTTTAAACGTTGGCACGCCGCCCCAGCGACGCCCAAGAAGAAGGACGTTTAGGAAGACTTCCGCGAGCGGTCAGGACACGTCACCCCCGCAGGCTCCCCCCCCTCCGGGCGGAAGCAAGCAGCAGGCAGCCCGGCTTCGCGCTAAAGACATCACAGCTCAAGATTTTTTTTCTCTGAACTCTTTTACTTTTGATCACACGCCTCCAACAAAAGACTCAAAGACCATGATTGACCATTATCAGAACATGTTTTTGGACATTAGAGCTTGTCAGTCACAGCCATCTGATTTTCATGCCCCGCCCACCTCACAGGACTTTTCTTTTTTCCACCCACTCAATCCCAGGTAGGAAAAAAAGAAAGACTTTTTGGACAATTCAGAGGGGAGGATTCTGCCCCCCTCCTGACCTCCCCCCACCCACCCCTAAAAGCTGTTCCAGACCGCGGGGAGCGCGTCTGGTATCCGCTCCTTGAGGGGGTGGCTAGGGCCAGGAGCTGTGCTGGTGGGGTGGCTCAGCTGCGCCATGCCAAGCCACAGCCTCCAGCCCGACCACCACCACCAGTTCTTCGGCCTGCCAAGCCACAGCCTCCAGTCCGGCCGCCACCACCGGTCTTTCGGCCTGCTAAGCTGCAAACTCCGGCCCGGCCGCCACCACCGGTCTTTCGGCCTGTCAGGCCGCAACCCCCAGCTAGGCCACCAAGGCTAGCACCTACGCCACGGCTAGCTCCACGCCCTGCTCCAAGGCTAGTACCGGCTTCAAGGCTAGCACCAGCTCCACCACGTCAAGCTCCATCACGCCAAGTTCAACGGCAGGGTCCAGTACCTGCACCACGCCAAGCCACTCCACGTCAAGTTCCTGTCGCAGCTCCAAGGCTAGCACCACGGCTAGCACCTGTCACAGCACCACGGCTAGCACCTGTCGCAGCACCACGGCTAGCACCCCTCGCTGCACCACGGCTAGCACCAATGCTAGCACCGGCTCCACGTCAAGTACCAGTACCTTCACCACGCCAAGCTCCACGGCGGGTTCCTGTACCTGCACCACGGTGGGTTCCTGTAGCTGCACCACGGCAGGTTCCTGTAGCTGCTCCACGCCAGGTTCCTGTAGCAGCCCCACGCCGCCAAGTGCCGCCAGTAGCTGCTCCACGCCGCCAAGCGCCGCCTGTAGCACCTCCACGCCGCCATGCCAAGACCCGCCATGCCAAGACCCGCCATGCCAGGACCCGCCATGCCGGGACCCGCCATCCCAGGACCCGCCATGCCAAGACCTGCCACGCCAAGACCCACCACGCCAAGCTTCGCTGTCTGCTGCTTCCATGCCTGCTTCGTCTGCCGCACCACGCCAAGCTTTGCCGCCTGCCGCACCGCGCCAAGCTTCGCCGCCTGCCACGACGACGACAACGCGCTCGCCTCCTTGTCAGCCACGGATGTGGCCATTCAAGGGTCGTCCGCTACCCCAAGTGCGCCCACCTCCTTGTCAGTCACTGATGTGGCCGTTCCCTGGGCGTCCGCCACACCAAGTACGTCCGCCTCCTCGTCGGCCACGGATGTGGCCATTCCCGGGTCGCCCACCTTGTCAGGTGCAGCGGTATTCTACGCGTCGCCGCCACCTAACTCTGCCCCGGTGGATACGGGGACACGTGGTCTGGCGACCCACCGCGATGTCCCCCTCCCGCCCTACCATGACTCTTGATCCTGCTTTGTTTTTTTTATTTTTATCTGGGATCTGTCCTTGAGGGGGGATTTTGTCATTTCTGTGATCATGTTTTGTTTGGCCATGTGCTGTTTTGGTTTTTGGACTCTTTTTAATTCATGTTTGGTCACCATAGCAACCCATTAGTTCCACCTGCTTCACGTTTTCACTCACGCACCTGTTGTTAATCATGTCTGTGTTATTTAAGCTTGTCATTTTCTGTTGGTCGGCGACATTAACTCCGTTAACTCTGTTACCCTGGTCATTCATGCTTGTATTCCATGCCATAGTTTTCATGCTTTTTCACATCACAGTAAGTGTTATTTATTTCATGTTCATAGATTTTTTCCCAAGTGCTAGTGTTGTTTTTTTAGCCAAGTTTGTACTTCCGCCTTGTGCGCGCCTTTTGTTTCTTTTGTTAGTGTAAAAATAAATTATGTATTTACCTTCGCGCCATGTCCACTCCAACATTACTTGCATCTCGGGAAAACTAACAATCCACAGTCCACGTCATGACAGATACCTAAATTTGTGGTATCATCCAAAACTAATGTAAAGTATCCAAGCAACAAAAGAGTAAGTGATTATTACATTTTAACAGAAGTGTAGATAGAACATGTTAAAAGAGAAAATAAGTAGATATTAACAGTAAATGAACAAGTAGATTAATAATTAACTTTCTACCACTTGTCCTTTTTAGTTTTGACAAAATAATAGAATGGAAAATTACATAATATGTCACTGCATACATCAGCAGACTAATGAGGAGCCTTTGTTTACTTACGTATTACTAAAAGACAAGTTGTCTTGTATGTTCACTGTTTTATTTAAGGACAAACTTGCAATAAGAAACATATGTTTAATGTACCGTAAGATTTTTTGTTTAAATAAAGCCAATAATGCTATTTTTTGTGCTCCCCTTTATTTAGAAAAGTATCGAAAAGTACCGAAAAGTATCAAAATACATTTTGGTACCGTTACCGGTAACAAAATATTGGTATCAGGACAACACTAGTCCTTTCTGTATTGTTTCACCCATCATTTCACTATGTCTTCTACACCTGGAAGAAAGAGAAGACGTATGGAGTCATTTTACCTTTGCAACGGTAAATAACAAGATCCGTTGATTTGTCCGGTAAAAATACAACCAACTTGAAAACACATCTGCAGGCTAATCATTAGCACATCTATGCAACAGTAAGTGGGCCTAAACTAATATTTCAAAATGACTCATACTGTACTGAATTAATGTTACTATTAAATAGTAGAGAAGAAGCAAGACTGCTTACTCAACCACTACTTTTGTAGTACCCATAGGTGAGCTTACCCGCCAATCTAGAACGAAACTAATTTGTTTCTTCATGTGACCATTTTAGTCATATATTAATCAACTAACGTTAGTGTGAAATTTCCTTTTTTTTTTATTCATGGAGTGCAGGTCTTGTTGTGAATTTAGTTTTTGAGATGCTCTGCAATAATAAATCATTAGTAAAAGTGCTTTCAAGACAACTTCAAAGATGTGTTGCCTGATATACTTTATATGTATGTTTTTATATTATTGTAATGTTAGTTGACTAAAATGTGGCCGAATTTAGTCAACTAAAACTAGACTACCACCAAATTAATTTGCATGACTAAAATATTACTAAAACAACAATACATTTTCATCAAAAGACTATGACTAAAACTAAATAAAAAAACTGCTGTCAAAATTACCACTGGCCAGTGATATGATAAAACAGAAACACGTTTAACAGGTGTCATAATGTTCCTGAAATGTGTAGTTATCCGGAGATTGAAAAGTTATAGCATTAGCTTATTAGCATGTATCATTATCTTCCTCTACTGCAGGGGTCTCAAACACGCGGCCCGCAGGCCAATTGTGGCCCGCGAGACGTTATTTTGCAGCACCCACCTTAATATGAAAGTTTAATGTTAGTGCGGCCCGCAAGTTTTAAATGAATGACGCTTGACAGCGTTGTGTGCGGAGCTGAAGGAATCTACCAATCACGGTGTGGTATAAGACTCTTGACAATATAGAGGGTGTTCCATGATGGCACCGCCTTTAGTGTCCTCTAGAAACTGTCACCGCATCATCTATGTCTCCATACAAACATGTTGTATGTGGCTTCTGCAGACATTCGCATGTTATTGCTAGACATACTTGAGGAACAGCCATACATGTCACACTGAGGTTGGTCATATTTTATTTAATTTATTTTTTAACACTGTAACAAATATACGCCACACTGTGAACCCACACCAAACAAGAATGACAAACACATTTCGGGAGAACATCCGCACCTAAACATGACAGAACAAATACCCAGAATCCTTTGCAGCCCTAACTCTTACAGACTACAAAAACACCCCCGCTACCCCCAACCCCGCCTCCTCCCAACCCCGCCCACCTCAACCCCCCCCCACACACACCTCAACCCCCCCATCTCCCGAATTCGGAGGTCTCAAGGTTGGCAAGTATGCATTGACGTCACTTGCGTGATGCAAGCAGAGAAACATTCTTCTTTTCCACGACACCCGCACACGCTCTTCCTCCCTCCGTCCCTGCCTCCCTCGCTCGCCCGCCTGCTCGCTCCCGCCCCCATTGTAAACAGTCCGGGTGGGGAAGACAATCGGTCCGGTAGCTTCCAAAGCACTCCGCCGAAGGACCGAGCGGCAATACAAACCTGTGGTGCACTGCAGGGCCGGCCCGTGGCATAGGCCGTATAGGCAAATGCTAAGGGCGCCGTCCATCAGGGGGCGCCACGCCAGTGCCACAAATGTTGGAGAAAAAAAAAAAAAAGTTGGTACTATTATTTCTAAATACAAAAAATAATCCCACGTTAATTAAAATGCAAAGTAAAGCCTATATAATGGAAATATTATTTGTTACAACATTACAACCCCCCCCCCCCCCGCACGGTGCGCCCCCTCCCTTCCCGTATCATGACTCTTTTTGGACGTCACCACATCAAAAAATCAACACAAGATGTCAAAACGGCCAAAACTGTCAGGTGCCCAGGGAAGAAAAAAGAGAAAAGAAGAGGAGGAGAAACGAGAAAAAGACAAGAGGTAGCAGGTAGGTAACGTTAGCTTACATGAAATTATTTGTCTGTTACAGAATGTGATAGTAACCTGGCTTTTTAGCATTAAGCTAATGTTACATGATTCGGCAATTGCTAATCAATAAATAGCTAGTTCTGTTTTAACGTCGGGTTAATATTGTGGAGGGGGCTAAATTGTTATGGAAAATAATAATGTAACGTTAGGTAATTACAGTACTCCCACCTTACATTCCTCAGGGACATTTGTATTAGATTTTTTAAGCAGGTGTTTTTTGTTTACATTGTTATTGCCTTCTGGTTAGCTAATGTTTGCCCTGCAAGTAATAGTCACTTTTCCACCCCTTTATATATTAGGTATAGTTGTAAGCCTAGTTATTAAAGTGCACATCATTATTGTAAATTAAGCAATATGTATGTAAAAAATATTGTATTTCATATATTCATTTTTTATTTTTTGCATTCATTTATTTATTCATATTTTTTTTTATCTTGTTAACTATTCTGATTGTTAATTTGCTTTCTTTAAGTAAAAAAAAGGTCAAAGACAAAGCTATTCGGTTTCTTGTGAGTATATACACTTCACTGCCGATGTGGGGGGGCGCCACCTAAAATCTTGCCTAGGGCGCCAGATTGGTTAGGGCCGGGCCTGGTGCACTGGACCCCAGCGCTGATACTCCGACAGAGAGTCGCTGGGCGAATCAGACGTGTAACACGTTATAGTGGTGATGTTAGCCCGTTCGGGGCTAATTGTGCTACCGTAACTGTAAACTCCACGGCGAGCCCCACCCCTCTCGTTGGCTCCAGACAGATTTTTGATGCAATATTTCTTTGTTGAGCACAGGGGCACCCCGACGTGTCTTATTTCATTTCATTTCATTTCATTTTTATTTATCTCCTTCATTGATGTGCATCTTTGATCGATAGACAATTATACCTCAATTATTCAATTATACATTTACACACCAATGCCTGAGAAGGAGCAGGATGAAGAAAAACCTTATATTTTTCTGCCCCCCTCAACATAATACGTAGTCTTACTTAATGATATCATATAAACCAACAATTACATCCAAATAAACGAAAACAAACAAAAAAACACACAAAAAAACACAAGAAGTGCAAAACTTCATGATGTACAAACCGAACAAAAAAAACAAAAGAAGTAATATATACCTCACGGGATGATACAAAACATATACGAAACCAGGCAAAATAGTAAATATAAAGCAAAATGTAAACACTTATGGCTGTCCATATGATTTTATTGTTCTGTCTTTATATATTTTTTCAATTGGAATATATTTTTTACAATCTTTTATCTCATTGTAAAGAGAATTCCATACATTTGTTTTAAAGCTGTCCTTGAATACTGATGTTGGAAATGACCTTTTCTTCTATGCTCTTCATTCTCAGAAGTGATGACAAACATTTTTTGTAAATTTGCTGGTAATGTTTTACTTTTAGCCTTAAACATGACACATAATGTCTGTAACTTTACTAGCTCCTGTAATTTCAATAAACCCGAATTAATAAATAATATGCTGGTGTGTTCTAAGTAATCTACTTTATGAATAATCCTTATAGCTCTTTTCTGTAGTTGATACAGAGAAAGTTGCGATGCACAAGGAATACAATTTGAAACGTCATTATACAACTAGACATGCAGAGGAGTATGCAAAATACCAGGTAGATGAGAGAGTGAACCGGGTTGCAAATTTTAAAACCAGTCTACTGAGGCAACAAGATTTTGTCAAGAAAGCAAGCGAAAAGAACGATGCAGCAGTCAAAGCTAGCTACATGGTGATTGAGATGGTTGCTCGGGCGGGAAAGCCATTCAAAGAAGGTGAATTCATTAAAAAGGTCATGTTAGATTTTTTTAAAGAAATCTTTTCTTGCGGCCCAGCCTCACCCAGTTTCTGCATCCAGTGGCCCCCAGATAAATTGAGTTTGAAACCCCTGTTCTACTGTATCTATATTTCCACATACCTAACAAGCTGAAATGACCACAATGGCCCCCTAGTGTACAAGAGGCACACTGCGTATGGCCATCAGTCACATTAGAGCATGGAAACATTAGTTAAGAGCATGGAAACATTGTTTCCCTGGCTTCGAGACTCTCCTGAAGGACAGTGCGGCAAAGACAAAACAAACTCCCTTCTTGTCTCTCATGGACACAAACCTGTTGTTGTTGACTTTGGACTGACTGGCGACTGCAAGAACACCAAGGTCGTGGAACAGAGACATGCTGCAGGCTTACACACACACATGCATCCACGAAAAATATACGCCACACACACATACCACACGCCCCATCCCATGCCTTCGACGTTTGAATCCCTTAGGGGTGATGGACGTCTTGGGCAGTGCTTCAATAGCAGCAGCCTGCCTCCGTAGCCCCCACTCCCTCCCCTCTGTTGCAAGTCTTGAGTTGTATGTTGTAAGGTGGGTTTTTTTCCCCCACTCCAGACTCGGCCCCCTTAGGAGCCCAGTCTGAGATTGAATCTTTTTTACTCATCCTCTCTCAGCGTCTACCTTTTTCCCTTCTTTTACGGGGCGCCTTGTGGCGACCCATCAGCGTTCTTATTCTGTAACACTGTTTGTTTGTCTAAAATGAACAGGTTTGTGCTGAAAACCTTTTGTTGTATTTGTGCAATGACAGTAAAGATCTATCTATCTATCTATCTATCTATCTATCTATCTATCTATCTATCTATCTATCTATCTATCTATCTGTCTAAATAAAAAGTTGGGAAACATTGTGAAAATGTTTGTCTAAAACCAAATCATACAAAAAAGTGGGGTGTACCAAAACTATGGTACTACTGTGCATGTGTTAATAAAATGATCATGATGTCCTGATAAAATAATTAAATATTTGATTTAGGAACAGACAATTAAAATACATTTTAGAACAAAGATGAAACATTGAGCTGTGTATGTGTGTTTGCGTGCGTGCATTTGTGTTGTTTTGTTTGCTTGTTTTGCCTCCTGCTCTCCATCTTGATGTGTGATGTGCACAAATGAAGAGTGTGTGTGTGTATCAGTAGCAGAGCAAAGGTCAAAACAGTGAGATGGAGGAGAGGATCTTCCATTATAGATCCGACCTTAGGGTCACACACATACACACACAAAGCTGAGGGGAAGTTGACTATGAGGTTGTCCACATCCTCCTTCCTGCTGGGGTACAACTGCCTGCCGCTGATGAATATGCTTTTACGACGTGCCTTTCAGTCTATCTGCCATGTTGCTCTTCATGAGGAGATTTCTGATGAAATCCTGATAAAATCAAGGGAGATTGGTGGACATGTCTTTTTTATTTAAGCACACTTTAAGCGGCACACTCATCTCCAGATGCACTAAGACTATTAGTACAACACCTTTCTTCTACATGATTGGCATTTGACTGACACATGGACACTCAAAGGAATTCAGTAGCCGTTAAAAATGAAAATGATTTTCAAAATGTTTCACATTATTGAACACAAAAGTCAACAAACCACGGTATCGCTGCTGTAAATGACAATGCACGTAATATTAAATGCGTGAGGCAAGACCAGGATTGCACACTACAAACTGGTTCTTCTTTATCGGAGTCCAACTTTCATCGCTGTGTTTAAATCCAATCAAAAGCAGCTTCAACTACTATCACTCAATTAATTATGGAAGCCAGGGGGTGATGGAAAAAGTACTTTGGATATGCTGGCTTGTTACTCTGAGCAGCAAAAGGCTTATTTAATTGTAGTTAAGTTCAATTTGAGAAAATGAGTTCAACCGTCAAAATCGTATTTAGATCCAGGGCCGTAGGCTTTTTGTGACACTATTTAGTTGTGGCCCAGTTTCGGTCTTTATTATTACTTATTTATTACTATCATCAATGTGTGAATGTGAGTGTGAATGTTGTCTGTCTATCTGTGTTGGCCCTGTGATGAGGTGGCGACTTGTCCAGGGTGTACCTCGCCTACCGCCAGAATGCAGCTGAGATAGGCTCCAGCACCCCCGCGACCCCGAACGGGACAAGCGGTAGAAATGGATGGATGGATAAACATCAAAAGGGCCCCACCCCAACTTAAACCTAACGTCACTGCCCCTCATACGTCACCTCAATATCTTTACATGTACTAAAAAACAGATGACTTTGTTTGGTTGAAACTAGGTTGTTAAAACATCTAAAAACCTTATTCACTTTTTTAACTTTTTAAAATGGGATTAACATATTCATCCATCCATTCTTTACCGCTTGCATTCAGGCAGAAGGCGAAGTACACCATGGACAAGTCCCCACCTCATCGTAGGGCCAATACAGATAGACAGACAACATTCACACTCACATTCACACAATAGGGCAAATTTAGTGTTGCCAATCAGCCTATCCCCAGGTGCATGTCTTTGGAGGTGGGAGGAAACCGGAGTGCCTGGAGGGAACCCACGCAGTCACAGGGAGAACATGCAAACTCCACACAGAAAGACCCCGAGCCCGGAAATCAAACCCAGGACCTTCTTATTGTGAGGCACGAGCACTAGCCACTGTAACACCGTGCTGCCTGGATTAACATATCAGATCAATCAATCATTGTGTCCAGTGTTCTCCATCTTCCCATAAGTTATAACCCGGATGCACAGTAGACGACTCACTCCATGATCAGAAAGCCCACAATATTTACATCTTTATGTCTTTGTCTCATCAACAATACGTTGTATTAAGTGTTCAAACTACTAGCGTCATTAGGCCTTTTTAGGAAGCATTAAGGCTCACTAAAATATTGCAAAACCCCTAAATCTTTGTAAATAAATAAATGTTTGCTCTTACAATAACAATGTCGCAACAATTTGGTTTTTATACAGGTTTCGGAACGTACATTAAGTATTGGTGACTGTTTTTGAATGCATTTTTAAAGTGAATTAGACATAGATTTGATTGCTCCCATTAGCTGCATTGCTAGCCACTAAGAACAAGATGATATTTACAAATTAGAATACCAAAAAAACCTAAACTTTTGTCTTCTCGTCTCTCATAATGATTATAATAATATAATATATATATATATATATATAATATATATATATATATATATATATAATAATAGAAAAAATTCCAAAATTTATATATATTTTTTCAGAATCACTGGTTTAGACGACTTGCTGTGACATTTCAAAAGTTATTTTTTCATAAAAGTGGGACATGCCACAATGAGGCCACCCGGCTCCCCGCTGCAGAAACACCTTCAGTTTCACTTTCACTAATGGGTCACAGCTAATGGTGGGAGTACAAACACCTTAAAAATACTTTTGTATTACTTTAACCTGCGCAGTAAAGTAGACTGGGAGCAAACACTCACCAGATTTATTCACTTAGTTTGTCGCAGAGATGTTCTTTCACATCCAATTTCATCACATTAAAGTGACATAAAAAAGAAGACTATTTTAAAAACTTCGGAAGCCTTGCAAATGGCTTCCGAAGTGCTAGGTTACAGGGTGTAACAGAACTGTTCGTACGTACTGTACCTCGGTTTTAAAGTCACAACTCAGTTTATTTTAGGTACAGTGTGGATTTTTTAAAATGAAATATTAAAATTGCTTGCAGGTAATTCTAAAATAAATGAAGTCTCAATTAAAAAACAAAATTAATGCAAAAGTTGATAAATAGAGTCCATTCCACCAACTATGAGGCACATGTATGTTAACTTGATGTGTTGTGTCTTGATTTGTTTGCACCATAGGCGGGAAAGGTTGTTTGGATAGCTACATGTAAAATAGATGCCATCCTTCAGCAGCAAGATAATACACAGTCTTTGGCTGATATTAGTCAGGTTAGTCAGAAGAAAACTGTGATTTTGTTCAATTGTAATATTTTAAAAAAATGTTTTAAGATGTACCGGAGGCCAGATTTAGAATGCTGGCAGGCCGCACATGGCTTGGGGGCTGTAGTTTGGACACCCACGGTATAAATCCTTCAGCAATATATATATTTTTTTACTTATTTGTGTTCCATATTATTCTAATTACACCTTAAGTTTATTTATGATAGAATATAACTGGATTAAAAATGTACACTTAAGTGGTTCCTGCAGGTTATAGGGCTGTTATGGGGTGGCCGTGCCAGCAACTTGAGGGTTCCAGGTTCGATCCCCACTACCGCCGTCCTAGTGACTGCCGTTGTGTCCTTGGGCAAGATACTTTACCCACCTACTCCCAGTGCCACCTACTCCCAGTGCCACCCACACTGGTTTAAATGTAACTTAGATGATTGGTTTCACTATATAAAGCGCTTTGAGTCACTAGAGAAAAGCGCTATATAAAAATAATTCACATCACTGCTATGGAGGTTAATTTGTGTCTTTAAAACAAAAGCTTTTTTTGACACTGAATTTATGTAACTGAATTTTTTTTTATTTTATGAACAGATTTTTTGTTTACATCAAATTATGCTGACAATTTCATTGAATAAAAATGTGTGAGCTAAATTTGCTGTTTAAAAATTCAGTTTGTTAAAATATATTTAAAAAAAAATATCAGTGCAGAAATATTCTTTGCTTCAAAACTCAAAAACCATTCCTGGTCAATTAGGACTGAAGCAATCTGTCAGAACCAGCCAATGAGGTGACAAGTTTGCAATCCCGTGACACAAATCTTGTAACAGCAGGTTATGCAGCACTAGATGCTACAGGCCATGTAATCTGCTGTAAGTACTTGGATCCTTTTTATGAACACTTTATACATGTGGCGGTTACTGTACATTAATGAAAAAATCCCAAAATGCCACCGCTTGCGGACACTTTTTGATTTGTACTTTTAGTTCCCCTGTTTATTGTAGACTGTCTTTATCTTGTTTTGTGTTATTTACTTTTATCACCTTCTGCCTAGAGTTTCAATTTTCCCTATGGTGGGCGGAGTTGTGAGACGTGCCCAGCTGCTTCTAATTTGCCTTGGCCCTACTTAACTGCATCCTGACAGCTGGATGGCACTCGCACTCTCTGGTTCTTCATGCCTGGTGGCTTTTCTGCAGCACAAAGTTCTCGTTTTTATGCTAATCTGGGCTATTCCCAGTCACAGGAACGGATCTAGACTATTTGGAGGTGGGGGCAGCAGGGGGTGTTACCAACAAATTACGGGGGCCACCTAAAAACAATAAAAACGAAGGCAAGTGCCTTCTTGTAAAGGTAGACCAAAGGTACTAATATTTACTGTTCATGAAACATACAGAAGACACATATGTCTGTATCAATAATGTCTTTATCTTTATTAAAAATGCCAAATTTGTGTTTGTAGTCAATAGCTGTTCATGTGAAAAAGTAAAAATAATTCAAAATGCATGAAACTCCCATGCACAGTTCCGTTATAACTAATGAAATAAATTAAGGAAACTGCTTCTCTTGTTGGAGAAAGATCTATAGAGACTAGACTAGACTAGACTTCCTTTTTATTGTCATTCAAATTTGAACTTTACAGCACAGATAAGAACGAAATTTCGTTACATAAACTCATGGTAGTGCAGGATAAAAAAGCAATACGGTGCATATATAAATAAATAAATATATATAAATAATATATAAATATATATATAAAATAAATAAATATATATAAATACATATAAATATATATAAATACATAAATAGATTACTGTACAGATAAATATATTGCACTTTTTCACATGCGTCCACGTTTATGGATGTATGTTATATTGTCTTTTTTATTCCAGCGAGTTAATCCATTTTGGGGGGAGTTGAGGGGATAATTTAATTATGATGCGTTCAAGAGTCTTACGACCTGAGGGAAGAAGCTGTTACAGAACCTGGAGGTTCTGCTTCGGAGGCTGCGGAACCTTTTTATCAGGGGTGCTCACACTTTTTCTGCAGGCGAGCTACTTTTCAATTGATCAAGTCGTGGGGATCTACCTCATTCATATATATAATTTACATTTACTTATTTATGAAATATATGTTTTTGTTAACAAGTTAAAGGTGTTTAATGATAATGCAAGCATGTTTAACACATATAATTAATATTGTTAAAAAATTAAAGGTGTTTAATGATAATACAAGTATGTTTAATACATATAGTTAATATTGTTAACAAGTAAAAGGTGTTTAAAGATAATGCAAGCATGTTTAACACATATAGTTAATATTGTTAAAAAATTAAAGGTGTTTAATGATAATACAAGCATGTTTAATACATATAGTTAATATTGTTAACAAGTTAAAGGTGTTTAATGATAATACAAGCATGTTTAACACATAGTTAATATTGTTAAAAAATTAAAGGTGTTTAATGATAATAAAAGAATGTTTAATACATATAGTTAATATTGTTAACAACTTAAAGGTGGTTAAAGATAATACAAGCATATTTAACACATATAGATTCCTTTCTTTCATGAAGACAAGAATATAAGTTGGTGTATTACCTGATTCGGATGACTTGCATTGATAGGAATCAGACAGTAGTGCTGATAATGTCCGCATTTTCGAATGGAGGAGAAAAAAAGTCCTCCTTTCTGTCCAATGCCACATGAAAGTGGTTGGTTTCTGGCATCTTATTTATCCAGCTTCCGTGAAACGACTTGGTCGCATAATGATGCGGGTGTGTTCTCCCAGGGATGCAGACGGCTTCGGACACAGCTTGCAGGTAGGAATATGATTTATTTAACATATAAATCATACGATGAATAAACAAAAGACATACACGTAGCACAAAAGGCAAAACAAAAGGGCTAGCGTGGGAGCTAGTAAACCAAAATAGCCTAGCGTGAAAACTAGCAGCTAAGGAACATGAAATAAACGTCGTCATCAGTTGTGTGGGAACAAACTACGAAGCCAGACAGAGTGAGGCCAGAGCAAAGATTAAATAGCCCTCTGATTAGTGCCCGGGCAACAGGTGCGCGTCCCGAACACTAACCAGAGGCAGGTGAAAGTAATCAGTTGACATGGCAACTGAACACAAACAAAATCAATGTGCTGAAAACATATGTGACGAGAAACATAAACAAACTATGATCCGTGCAGCGGATCGTAACATTCCGTACTCCTTTGTATACACTTTACAAGAAATACATTGTCGGCAAACTCCGTAGCTTGCTAGCTTGTGCACGCCAGCTTTCTGAGACTCTTATTTTGTTTGCGCAACTGTGCAGGCGGTCTTTGGAATTTTGACGACAGTCTGTTGAAATAAAGTGTTTCTCGCCTTCCAGTCAGTAATTTTAATGAGCTGGCAGCAGGCAGTGTCATCTCAGAAGACCCTCGGGTGCCGTGAATGTCAATCAAGTGACGAACGTGACGTCATAGTGAAGATTTATGATCGCTCATTTTTAGGACTATTTTTTTAATGCCTGGCTGGTGATCGACTGACACACTCTCTGAGATCGATCGGTAGCTCGCGATCGACGTAATGAGCACCCCTGAAGTGAAATAGTTTTAAAATTAGTCGGTGAATATGTATTCCCCTGAATCAGTATTTGAGCTTTACAGTGTAGAATGTCAACAATATAAAATATCCATAATTTTCTGCAGAAAAAAAAAATGGTTTATATAAAAAAAAAAATAATAAAAAAAAAAAAATTATATATATATATATATATATATATATATATATATATATATATATATATATATATATATATATATATATATATATACACTAGTTTCCAAGTATAAATATTTCTGCGTAATTCAAAGCATTACAGAAAGAGAACTTTTACAAATAAGTCCCAACTATCTTAATTTAAAAATTGTACAGAAAACGGCATTACAACAGGTAAGAAAAAATAAAAAAGTTGTATTTTTTATGTATACATATATATATATACAGTATATTGCCACTTAATTTGTTCAATAGTTTACTATGTTCCTTGGGGACCTTTAGGAGACGAAAAAAAAGGAAAGGGGAGGCTTCCCGGATAAAAAGAGAGTCAAGGATTAAAATTGGCCCGGCTTTTTCTCGCTGGCGTGAGCTCCAAGACAAGGAGGGATTTTCAACCGATGCTGCCTTGGCTCTGTTCCTGCTGGACGAGTAAGTACCCTTTGACGCTCAAATCAAAATAATAATGCTAATGTTGGCTATCAGAAATTTGCGTGGAAGCAATAAATAGCCACCAACTTGATAGTGCGCAGTTCAACACAAACACGACCAGTCACGCAACAAACTCAAAAGTACTGAATAAAAAAAAAATAATGCAATGACTTCAAACCTCAAATATAGCGTTTGAGTAAAATATGTAGGTTCCTACTGTGGAAAGATCAATTATACTGAATCAGTGTGGTAATATTGTGTCAGTTTGTATGTACATGACAGTAGTTCCTG
>NC_084567.2:22360000-22367500 GCF_033978685.3 Nerophis lumbriciformis | reverse complement strand
TTTTATGCATTTGTAAAGTGATTTAGAGGTTGAATTAATTGCGCCCATTAGATGCATTGCTAGCCACCAAGAACGAGCTGATGTTTCCATGTTAGAAACCGGAGAAAAAAACAAAAAAAACTTTTGTCTTGTTTCTCATAATGATTGTGAACGATAGGCAAAATTCCCCCCCACCCCAAAAAGTGCAGTTCCTCTTTAAGACAAATACCATCATTAGTAAATACTAAAAACAACACAGATCAGACATGTAGCAGGTAAAAGACATTGTTGAAGATCCATCCATCAATCCATAAAACACAAATTGTAGCAATTTGTTAAAAAATTCAGTAATTTCACAAGCATTAGTTTATGCCACGCTAATATTTGGCATCAAGCCAAGCAGCTGTGTGCGCGTTTACGTAACTAACGTGATTAAGTGTCAATGTGCATATGTTAGATTGTGATTCAAAAAAGGTGTTAAAGATTTTAGATGTGTGCTTTTGGTTCAACACATTGCACACAGACAGGTAGGAGCATGATAACATGAAATTATCTTCTCCTTAGTAAAAGCCCCGTAAGCACGTATGCACCACTTTTCAATTGCACATTCAGTGTTAGTAGATCACTTGAAACACGCCCACTCATAGTAAACGCAATTTTCAATATTTTTTTTTTGCACACACTGTTTAGCGCGTGGTATTTGGACCATAGTAAATCAGGCACTCAAGTGTTATTCGTGCCATGTCATCCATTTCCTAAAATGATATGATTTTGTAACTATAATCAAAATTCAAGTGTAAGCAGTACAAAACGATGACGTAATGCAATATGTATTCTCAGGGCTCTGCATCACCTGAGTCGCCTGAAGCTGCTGCTGGAGGAACCGAGAGAAAAGCAGGATGAAGATGAAGGATGGTACTCTTCTTTATCAAATGACAGACCTGCACGCACGAAGCAGGACCTTTGTTGAAAGTGTAAGACTGTAGTAGAGCTTCTCAATATTCTCTTAATGTTTACACATAATCAGCTGATGAATCTGCCTTGAATGTGTTTATATTTCTTTTGTGAGAATTACAAACGTATGCAACTTATATATTTGCATTATATAACGTGTTACGCAAAACAAAAATGCCCACTGCAGAGTATGCTGGTTCTCAGGAGGATTAATATCAATATGTACACATTTTAGTATGGAATAGAGATTCTGAAGTGGAATACACATTTCTCATGGTCATCAAGTTCTTAATTCACTAGAACCTCAATCAACAATCTTAACTGTTTCTTCATCCCAAACAACATTACAGCAAGCTTAAATGTCAACACTGAACACGCACACAAACGCACAAGTCTCGTTGGTGTGCTCAAAAAAATTGAAAAGGAAAATAATTTTACCTTCTGTCTAGGAATATGTTTGGCATTGTCATAACACTCTGGGAGTTTCTGAGTTATAAACGAGCAATGGCTTCAAATAGTCACCGCTAGCAGTAGCACACACTAACAGTGTGAGGCAAATCCATCATCGACCTTAGTCCAAGTAGTGCCTTCTCCTTCACTGCAAGAAAGGTCCGCTGTGGCATCTTTTTCGGTCTCATCACAATGACTTGCTAAGAAACAAATCCCCTTCGCTGATTAAATCCTCAAAGTGAAGGTGCCGCAACCTGGAGGCTAACTACGTAGCTAAACAATAACAGTGCAATACTTTTTCATAACATGGTCACTACTGCCTAGTTTCTCTTGTTATATTCTTATTTTACTGTTATATTTGTATTCTCATTGTTGCTTTTTATTTTTATTCTTACTGTAATATTTTTCTATTTTGTTTCCATTTATACCCCCATTATTTACTTTTTACTTTTTAAATTCGATCTCAATTCTGTACACGGCTGCTGGAATTTTAATTTTCTTGAAGGAATCAATAAAGTACTATCTATCTATCTATCTATCTATCTATCTGTCTATCTATCTATCTATCTATCTATCTATCTATCTATCCGGTCCGTGGATCGATTGGTACCGGGCTGCACAAGAAATTAAAAAAAAGTTTTTTTTATTTTTATTTTTATTAAATCAACATAAAAACACAAGATACACTTACAATTAGTGCACCAACCCAAAAAACCTCCCTCCCCCATTTGGTGATTCACACTCATTCGCACAAAAGGGTTGTTTCTTTCTGTTATTAATATTTCTGGTTCCTACATTATATATCAATATAGATCAATACAGTCTGCACGGATACAGTCTGTAAGCACACATGATTGTAGTTTTTTTATGACAAAACAAAACAAAACAAAAACAAAAAAATACCATACCCCCCCCCCCAGCTTTTCTTCGTTAGTTGTCCTGCAATTTGATTGGATGAATGCTGTGGGATGAAAACAACGTGGATCTAATTTGATTGGATGTTGTACTGACAGGCAGAACACACGCTGAAAGACACACACGTACACAATGAAAGATACGGAGCACTCCTGAATAACTTTTTAATCTCTGGGTTTAGGGGAAAGTAGCAAGTCTTGTCTTGAAGTCAAAAGGCTCAAGTCCAAGTGAAGTCACAAGTCATTGATGTTAAAGTCTAAGTCGAGTTGCAAGTCTCTTTACATTTTGTCAAGTCGAGTCTAAAGTCATCAAACTCATGACTCGAGTCTGACTCGAGTCCAAGTCATGTGATTTGAGTCCACACCTCTGGTATATACTGTATATATATACTGTATATACTTGTCACCGCCTGCTGCCACCTTGTGGTTTGTATGCTCAGTTTTCCCTTGGTGCAGCAGACCAGGCTCTTACTTTTTGTCTTCCTCAAGAGTTCCTGTGTCTTCCTGTGGGCGGAGCTGCAAGACGTGCCAGCTGTGTCTAATCTCACCAGCACTACTTAAGCAGCACCTGGCCAGCTGGATGGCACTCGGCTATTCCACTTCTTGACTCTGATCGTATGAAGACTTCTATGCTCCTTGTATTTTTGCTACGTTCCATCTTGGCTATTTCCAGTGCCATCCAGCTTGGTATGTACGTTGATAGTTTGCACGTCTTGCAACTTCGACCCAAAGTTTAGTTAGTTTGTATATTAGCTTTTGTTCTTTTTGTCACGGTGCTCATTTTGTGTTCTCTTTTTTCGCACCGTCGCTTTTTGTTATATTCCATTTTTGGATCATTGTTGTGATCGCTTCTTTTGTTAAGTAAATAACTATTTACTCACAAATCCATCTGCATCCTTGGGTTCCTCTGTTCCACATCTAAATTAATTGTGACAGAATAGCCGAGTCAGTTATGGAACCCGCAGATGAAAATCAGATTCAGCTGGCCCTCAGGGCTCATGGCCAGCGAATAAGTGATCACGAACAAGCTTTGTTAAACCTGACCACACTTGTGCAGGAGATGCATACACGCCTGTTTGTCCCTCACCCACTCCCAGACTCTGAGGCTGCTCAACCTGCAGCTTCTTCTTACCCCATGCCCTCGACATCGGGTTTTCCTACCCGGGAGCCCAGCATACCACATCCGCCCAGGTCTGAGGGGGACTTTGGACAATGCAGACTTTTTTTATATCAATGCTCTTTAGTTTTTGCACAGCAGCCTCACACATCAATCAATCAATCAATCAATGTTTATTTATATAGCCCTAAATCACAAGTGTCTCAAAGGGCTGCACAAGCCACAACGACATCCTCGGTATAGCCCACATAAGGGCAAGGAAAAACTCACCCCAGTGGGACGTCGATGTGAATGACTATGAGAAACCTTGGAGCGGACCGCATATGTGGGTAACCCCCCCCCCCCCTCTAGGGAGACCGAATGCAATGGATGTCGAGTGGGTCTAACATAATATTGTGAGAGTCCAGTCCATAGTGGATCCAGCATAACAGTAAGAGTCCAGTCCACAGTGGGGTCAGCAGGACACCATCCCGAGCGGAGACGGGTCAGCAGCGCAGAGATGTTCCCAACCGATATACAGGCGAGCGGTCCACCCCGGGTCCCGACCCCGGACAGCCAGCACCCCATCCATGGCCACCGGATCTGTGTGTCTCCCCTTCCACAAGGGATAGGGGGGAGCAGAGGAGAAAAGAAAAGAAACGGCAGATCAACTGGTCTAAAAAAAGGGGGGCTATTCAAAGGCTAGAGTATACAAATGAGTTTTGAGATGGGACTTAAATGTTTCTACTGAGGTAGCATCTCTAACTGTTACCGGGAGGGCATTCCATAGCACATACACAACAGACTCCGCCCGTGTGGCATATATACTAAGTTTACTGGCTGGAAGATCAGCTAGCTGGGCTATGGAGGTGTGTGAGAGTAAACCCGGACTTCGTTGCAGCTTACCCCTATTTTCCGCTGAGTTGCGCAGCGTCTTTGATCACCCCGTGAGGGAACGAGAGGCAGGCAGCCGCCTCCTCGCTACACGCCAGGGCTCCTCCTCTGTCGCGGACCACTCAATCTCCTTCCGAATCCTGGGGGCGTAGAGTGGCTGGGGGGAGAGAGCTTTGCGGGGAATATTCCTGGCTAGCCTTAGCTCCCAGATCCAAGACGAGCTGGCTGCCCGCGATGAGACCCAAACCCTCGAGGAGCTCATCTCACTCGCCATCCGATTGGACAACCGCCTACGAGAGCGACACGCCCAGAAGGGGGTGGATCCTCCGTCCACCAGATGGCAGTCATCTACCTGGTCCACACGATCAACATCCAAACCTCAGGTTTCGTCGCTTCCGCCTTCTGAATGCAGTGCTCCGGAGGAGGGGCTAGAGGGCTCCATTCCTATGCAGCTGGGTGGCAGTCGCCTGTCGTCGGCAGAGAGGAGTCGTCGGCTGAGATTACGGCTGTTGTTCGCTGTCCTGCGCGGCCTACTGGAGGCCGTTCCGCGTCCACCCGAGACCTTCCGTAGGGAAGATTACCAACTTCGCCGCCTGCTCCTGTGGTGACGTCTGCTTCCTCACTCGTGGGAAGACTTCAAGTCGAAGGTACTCTGTCATGGGCGGGGGGTTCTTGTCCTATTAAGGCGCTTATTGACTCAGGGGCTGATGAAAACATTATTGACAGTGGTCTTGTGGAATCTCTAAAGATTCCTACTGTGGGGATTGATCGTATTAAGAATGTTAGCTCACTTGACGGGCGTCACCTGGCTAATATTACTCATCAGACACATGCCACATCCCTCCTTATTTCTGGAAATCACCGTGAGGAGGTTAAATTGTTTATAATGCCTTCTCGTTCGGCGCCCTTAGTTCTTGGACTTCCATGGTTGCGACGTCACAGTCCAAGCATTGATTGGACCACTTGTAAAATTACCAATTGGAGTATTTTTTGTCATAGCCACTGTTTGCGCTCCGCTTCGTCTCCGGCTAACCTTGTCACTCTTCCTACTCTTCAGCCCCCTGATCTCGCGCTGATTCCTGAGGAATATCATTCCTTTAGTGAGGTTTTTTGTAAAGACCGGGCTACGACGCTATCCCCCCACCGCCCGTATGACTGTGCCATTGACCTTCTTCCAGGGTCGCCACTACCTTCTTCGCGGCTGTATAATATTTCGCGTCCCGAACAGCAGGCTATGGAGGAATACATTTCCTCTTCTCTCACCGCCGGACACATTCGTCCCTCTTCCGCTCCTGTGGCGGCGGGGTTTTTCTTTGTCAAAAAGAAGGATGGTGGGTTACGACCCTGTATTGACTACCGAGCTCTGAACAAAATTACAATTAAAAATAAATACCCTCTTCCACTACTGGAGTCTTCGTTTGCTCCTTTGCATGGGGCAGTAGTATTTACTAAATTGGATCTACGCAATGCGTATCACCTCGTGCGAATTCGTGAAGGTGATGAATGGAAGACTGCTTTTAACACCCCTCTTGGCCACTTTGAGTATTGCGTCATGCCGTTCGGCCTCACTAATGCCCCCGGGGTGTTCCAGTGTTTAATTAATGATGTCCTCCGTGACATGATAGGCCGTTTCGTGGTAGTCTACTTGGATGATATACTTATTTTTTCACGTTCCATTGATTTACATCATCAGCATGTCCGTTTGGTTTTGCAGAGACTTTTGGAGAACCGATTATTTGTCAAACCCCAAAAGTGCACCTTTCATTCTCCCACAGTGTCGTTTTTGGGGTTGATTGTGGAGAGGGGGCAGGTTAAGCCAGACCCAGCTAAGATCCAAGCGGTTGTAGACTGGCCAACGCCGTCCTCCAGGAAGCTGCTGCAAAGGTTTCTGGGGTTTGCTAATTTTTACCGACGTTTTATTAGAGATTTCAGTAAAGTAGCCCAACCTTTAAATAAATGAACGTCCTCCAAGGTTCTTTTCGTGTGGTCTTCGGAGACTGACCAGGCTTTTCGGCGCCTTAAATGCCTCTTTACCTCAGCTCCTGTGTTAGTTCACGCTAATCCTGATCTCCCGTTTTTTGTTGAGGTGGACGCATCTGACACTGGGGTAGGGGCTGTTTTGTCCCAGCACTCCAGTTCTGATCAGAAGCTGTACCCCTGCGCCTTCTTCTCCAAACGCCTTTCGCCTGCAGAGAAGAACTATGACATCGGGAACCGAGAGCTTCTTGCAGTGGTCCTCGCCCTTCAAGAATGGAGGCACTGGCTTGAGGGTGCCAAACACCCCTTTATCATTTATACTGATCATCGTAACCTAGCCTACCTCCGCTCTGCCCAACGCCTCAATCCCCGCCAGGCTCGGTGGTCCCTGTTCCTTACAAGGTTTGACTTTTGTATTACTTTTTGCCCGGGCTCACTCAATGGTAAACCTGACGCCTTGTCGAGGATGTTCTCTCCTCCTACAGAAGACACTCCCCCAGAGACTATCCTTCCTCAGTCCCGGATTCTGGGCGCAGTGCAGTGGGAGGTGGAGAGACGGGTGTCGGAGGCTATCAAGGACTCCCCATCCCCTGCTGGATGTTCTCCTGGTCGCCTTTTTGTACCGAGAACCCTCCGTCCAGAGGTCTTGTTGTGGGCTCACACTTCCAAGATTGCTTGCCACCCAGGTGCCAGACGCACTGAGTTCCTGCTCACTCAGCGGTTCTGGTGGCCTACCGTTCTCTGATACTGATACTAAGAAGTTTGTGGCTGCATGCCCCGTCTGCGCCAGAAGCAAAGCTTCCCATCAAGCTCCTGCGGGGTTGCTGCAGCCCCTTCCCATCCCCTCTCGCCCATGGTCGCACATTGCTCTGGACTTTGTCACAGGTCTACCCATCTCCAGGGGGTTTTCTGTCATCCTCACCATAGTCGACAGATTTTCTAAATTCACGCATTTTATCCCCCTCCGTAGACTTCCCTCCTCCCTGGAGACCGCCAAGCTTCTGGTAAACCATGTGGTTCGACTTCATGGGATCCCCATGGATGTGGTGTCAGACAGAGGTCCTCAATTTTCATCCGCTACATGGAAAGCTTTCTGCAACTTGTTAGGAGCCACTGTTAGTTTGTCATCAGGGTACCACCCACAATCGAATGGACAATCGGAAAGAGCCAATCAGGACCTAGGGGCGGCCCTGAGATGCGTGTGTCACCAGCATCCATCATTGTGGTCTACCTATC
>NC_084567.2:22322500-22355000 GCF_033978685.3 Nerophis lumbriciformis | reverse complement strand
GCGTGGGTGCTGGAGCCTATCTCAGCTACATTCGGGCGAAAGGCGGGGTAAATAACACATAATGGCTAAATGATAGTTAAAGTTATTTTGATACAACTTCGTCTCACACTTTTTAGCTAGCTAGCAAGGCATAAGCTAACACTCTTACCGAGGTTGAGATGCATCCTCCCTCCAGAAGTCCGACATCATGCCTCCTCTTTAAATGCTCGCACACATGGATAACATTTATTCAATCTGATCATCATTCGGATTAGATTCTTGCTGTCTACATGGACCCAGAAAAAAATTATCTGATTATGACGTGCATTTTCATGGATCACACCTTAAATCAGAATACTTCACTTCGACATGCGCAGAACCTAACACAAACAGAAAGGTGTGTTATTGTTTGTGCTGTGGCGCCATCTTTTGGACGAGCTCGCTCACTGCAGGTGCTTAAAAAGCAGTGGACTTCCACTGTTATCAAACATGGCTTTGTGCATTTCTGCTTGTTCGACGTTATCACGGTATGTATTAATAATTTTTTCCTTCTGTTCACTACTTTCGTCTTGCCTCTCTTTTTCACATGTAGCAGTTTTGTGATTTTTAAGTTGTGATTATGTATGGGTTGCGGCCAGTGTTAGGACTAAGCGTTACAAAGTAATGCATTACTGTAACGCCGTTATTTTCGGCGATAACTAGTAGTCTAACGCGTTATTTTTTACATTCAGTAACTCAGTTACCGTTACTACATGATGCGTTATTTTACGTTATTTTTTATGTAGTATCGGCTAGAAACTGAGAAGATATGAGTGTGTTTTATTGGAGAGCTGCAGTGTCGTCCTTCTGAATCTTCCCGTGTCACAAGGAGGAGAAGAGAAGAGGCGCGCTGTGTGTATGTGTGTGTGTGGAGGGGGAGGGGGGCGTGTCTGTGTTTACTAACAACAAGACACCATAGCGGTGCCAAAGTCGAGTTTCTTAACATGGAGATATACTTATTACTTTTCTTTTGTCGAGCACAAAGAAAATAACATTTTAGTTAAATATAAGTTGTGTCTTGAATCAAAGATCCTATCTACTGCCCAAAACAGCAATTCCAATCTGCTGAAACACCTACAAAAGCAACATGCTTTGACGAAGCTAGTAAAGAGAGACACACTTCACCTCCACCTCCACCACCACCTAATCAACAGTGGTTGGATTTTAACGGAGGGACTGCTAGCCAGGACAACATTGATAGAGCCATTGCAGCGTATGTGGTAGGAGACATGCAGACTATTTCTACAGTGGAGTCACCCGCTTTCAGGCATCGAATTAGCATGATACCGGGCGTCAAATGGCACGGAAAACATTTTCCAAGTACCTGTACAGTGAGGACATAAAATGGAAAGCGAGCTAAAGAAAACACTCCAAACTCTGCCTCAGCTCATCATTCAGCACTGAAGGTACACACACAGTCAATTCTCTTATATAGTGTTGCTCTTTCATTCTAGACTTCTAGAGTGTTTGATTATCACATCACTCTAAATGTATAGACTATAAAGTTCACAAACATAAAGAGGGATCCTAGTGGGCCAGGCCAATCTTTCCTTATCTCTAAACTAAAAGTGGGGAAATGTGTAGAGTGTTCTGGGCTTCAGTACAGTGTTGATCTCCTGAAGACATGATTTTATTTCAGAATTCCTTTAAAGAGAGAAAACGCTTGGTTAGGCTATGTGTATGTCATGTGTGCCTTCCTTGTGTGAAGCCAGGTTTACAGCTATGTTGTTATTATACTGTTTGTTACTTACGTATGTTATGTTACAGCTATTTAAAATAGTTTTGTCAATTTCTTCTGGCCTGACATAAATTGGCCCTTTGAAACATATCTTTGTCTTTGTGTGTTGTATGTAAACCACATTGCTTAGCAGAGTTCAGTGATGCAAATGCATTTAAGTTGATCAACCGATTGTATTGTTCTCCAGTACAATAACAGTACTGAAATGAAGGCTAAAAGGTCATTATTGGGAGCCTTAAAAAAAAAGAAGTAACTAAATAGTTACTTTTCACAGTAACGCATTACTTTTTTGTGTAAGTAACTGAGTTAGTAACTGAGTTACTTTTGAAATAAAGTAACTACTAACTGTAACTAGTTACTGGTTTTCAGTAATTAACCCAACACTGGTTGCGGCGCATCTTCATGTTTCAACATTCTGTGTATGTGTTTGAGCAGACCTGGGCAATTTACGGCCCGCGGGCCTAGGCCCTTTAAGATGTTCAATCTGGCCCACAAGACATACAAATATAAAATGTTTTTCCTTTAACATCAAAACTGTAGACGCCATTATGATGGGCAGTGCTGTTTATTTTTTCAAATTACTGTTACGTCTTGAACTATAGAAAGTATTTCAATAGTTGGAATCTGCGCTCTTGAATGACATACGAGTTATTATGGTAATCTATGTCACATCAGCTCAGACAAGGCACTGAGCAGTGCAGGCGGGGTTTGTTTCCAGAGCAGCCAGCCTGAAACATGGGTGTCATGGACAGACGTGGAAGCAGATTTTTACAGCAACGATCTGCAGAAAAGTGACATGCTAGATTGTAGGTGTTTTTACCCTTTGCGTTCATATTTCGTTGTGTTTGTTGCATTTTTGTTGTGTTTGGCTTGATTGTAAAAGTTGTCTATCGTGTAGGTGGTCTGATAAGTAAAATAAGAGTGACGTTCATATGTTGTTAATATTACATTTTGTCTTTCATAGTTAATATTGTATATCCCACATTCTTTAATTTCATGTACATTATGGGTGCCTCATTCAGTAAACCAATTAAAAATGTAATTCCGTTTTTTGATGTGGTCTATCATAATGTTTTAGCATTCTATCAGACATTATGGATAGTTTTTGTATTAATGTTCCTGGAAAAAAAAAAGGCACCCAATCACACATACTGTACAGCAGATTTTACAGCTATATTTGTACATATATATGTGTATGCGCGTGTGTATGTATATATATATATATATATATATATATATATATATATATATATATATATATATATATATATATATATATATATATAGTATGCATACCTGCCAACTACTCCGGTTTTCCCGTAATTAGTACGGTTTTCATCAACCTATTCCGGGTTACGATTGCAGTGATAAAAAATACGGTTTTTCATTAATTACATTTTTTTTTTTTTTTTAAGTTTTATTCACTAAATCGCGTAACAATGACAAGCGACACTGCTTCCCGTAACTTCCGATCGAGCCATTCCGGATGCCATGAGCGAGGCTATTTATAGCACCGCTGCCAAGCAGTTGCCATTGTTTCCAAACGAGCGAACGATCATGGAATCAGCCGGAGAAAAATCGCAAACGAGTCTTAAACCGAAAAGAAAACTGCAGTCATTCCGTGAAGAATATTCAAAAGCCTATCCGGGAATAATTATCCGTTCCAAAAAGGGTGAAAACTACACGAATTGCACCTTGTGCAGACAAGATTTTTCGATCGGACACGGAGGAATTAGCGATGTAAAAGACCACGTTGGGACAAAAAAACACAAGTCTAATGCCGTTGCTAGCGATACAAGTGGACGTGTGTTCAGACGTGTGCAGCTGGCTAATAATTGATGTCCAGAATTGTGTCCATGTTTAACAAAAATATTTATTAACATACAGCCACGTAAATCAAACTCACTTTGTAACAAAACCGGAAAATAAACGGGAGCATACAAATCATAGCCTGGCACAGTCAAAAACTGTTGCGCCTCCACTCAGCAACACCTGAGCAAGATCCCAGCCCCTCCCTAAGTAGACTGGCACTCGGCCTTGAGCCAACCCCTTTAGTGACGTCATGAATTTGACGGACAGAAAGAGTAAATGGCTCTAACACACCAGCCCCTAATTGCTACTGGCGTGATGAACAGAGCAATTTAATTACAAATGAATAAAATAAAAGTAGAGCCATAATACCAAAACAAACCCTCTTTCTTAGGTTTTTATGTTCCCTTTTGCAATAATGCAGTTATTTTACTCCATACCTTCACATAGAAGGCATATCTTTGTTACGGGTCTTTCTATTATGCTCGTTTTGGTTTGCAGACGAACTGAACGTACAAGGCCTTTCCTATCAGGAAAGGTTTCCAGTATTTTTCCAAGGATCCAACTTCCTCTTGGTGCTGAAGCATCCACTACTGTAACAATATCTCCTGGTGTGAAACATCTTTTTTCATTTGTCCACTTTTGTCGCTCTTGTAGCAACGGTAAATACTCGTGAATCCACCTTTTCCAAAAAAGGTCAGCGATATATTGACTCTGCCTCCATCTTCTTTTTGCATACAGATCCATCTTTGTAAACAGACCTGGTGGAAGAACTGGTTTTCCTTTCATAAGGAGTAAATGATTTGGCGTCAGAGCCTCAAGGTCATTTGGGTCATCCGATGGTCTTGTGATGGGGCGATCATTTAGCATAGCTTCAACTTCGCACAACACAGTTTGAAAGCCTTCATCGTCCAGTGTTTGTTGGCGAAGCACGGCACTTAAGATCTTTCTGATCATTCTGATGATGCGCTCCCATATGCCACCATAATGAGAAGCAGCCGGTGGGTTGAAACTCCATTTGATTCCCTTTTGTGCTAGAGATATTTCGATAAGGGCTTGATCAAAGGAAGCCAAGGCCTCTCTTAGCTCCCTTTCTGTTCCCACAAAGTTGGTACCTTTGTCAGATCTCATGTGGGAAACTTGTCCTCTTCTACAGACGAATCTTCTGATAGCGTTAATGCATGAGCTTGTATCGAGGGAGTAAGCCACTTCCAGATGAACAGCTCTACTTGCCATGCAAGTGAAAATTACTCCATAACGCTTTACGATGCTGCGCCCTCTTTTCACGTTGATGGGGCCAAAATAGTCCACGCCCACATTTGTGAACGGGGGGAGATCTGGAGTGACTCTCTCTGTGGGCAGGTCCGCCATTTTTTGTTCACCAGTCTTTCCTCTGTATTGTCTGCAGAATCTGCACTTTGTGGTGACCTTCCTCACCGCAGAATTGGCGTTTGTGATCCAAAACCTTTTCCTTACAGTTGAAAGTATATGATTCCTTCCTCCATGACCAAGTAGTTGGTGGAAATGCCGGAGAATAAGGCTGGAGATGTGTTGGTCTTTAGATAAGATGAGGGGATACCTTACATCTTCGGGCATAGCTGCTTTGTTTAGTCGACCCCCAACTCTCAGAAGACCTCCATCTAGAATTGGATCTAGCTTGTCGATGGAGCTGCTCTTTTGTACTGGTTTCCCAGATGTTAATGAAGTGATTTCGCTGTGGAATCTTTCTTGCTGACAAAAAGAAATTATTGATATCTCTGCTTCTGAGAGATCATCAAGAGACAACTTCTGGCTTCCCAGTGAAGCTCTCACAGCCTGCATTTCCTTATGCGCATCCAATACTAGTGATCCATTATCAACAGTACGTGTAGACTGTAGCTGTCTTCTTTTCCTACTCATGTTTAGCAAGACCTTTTTTAGCTTAAGGATCCAGGCAACTGCAACCTTCAATCTTTGCCAGTCAGAGGAATAAGTTATTAGTTGATGAGTAGCGTTCACATCGTTAACAACAGTTGCATTCACTGTGAGATTGCGTTTAACTTCTGGGTCCTCAGCAGAGACATTGATGTCTGTGGGCCCTTCTGGTCAGTTTTCCTTAGGCTCCCATAGAAACATTGGGCTTCCAATCCATCTCTGTTTGACCAGATCTTCTGCCTTCAATCCTCTTGAAGCATCGTCGGCAGGGTTTTTTGTTGCGCAAGTGGATTTTTGTTCTTTGGCCTTCTGTGTTCAGCCTGTTCACTAGCTGTTCAGAACAGAAGGTCCCTGTGCTTCCTGGATCTAGGAAATCATATGTCTGGACTATCTTGCTGCCCTTTGAGCACTTCACTTGAACGGGCAGGATAGGTAAAATTCCATATTTGCCAGCCCCTGTATGGCCACAAGTTGATGATGTAGTGCAAATCTCTGCTTTTACCTTTGGTAGTTGGCTATTTTCTCCATTTTCCAGATGCCTCCTGTCAATATGTAGCACTTCGGGATGCGTCTTGTTGCAGTAAGAGCAAGTGATGCGCCTGTTGCAACTCTTGCTAAGGTGCCC
Organism: Nerophis lumbriciformis; assembly: GCF_033978685.3. Lineage (NCBI taxonomy): Eukaryota > Metazoa > Chordata > Actinopteri > Syngnathiformes > Syngnathidae > Nerophis > Nerophis lumbriciformis. Next base: position 22,348,896 of record NC_084567.2, on the reverse strand, counting down.
TGTGCACAGGCAACCAAAACACAGGCCTTTTTCTTTTAAAAAGTCAAGTGTTTGCCTGTGCGCCTTCTTTCCCAATATCTGACAGTGCTCCAATGCATGTTCACTTTTACAGTAAAGACAGGAAATAGAGTTTGTCTTGGAGGTGTTCATAAACTTATTCAGGTGTGGATCCGGTTTTGGTTCAGTAGCAACTGCCACATGAGTTGCGAAACTGTTCCTTCTGAACTGTGATTTGCCTTGATGTATAGGCTTGGGTTTGGTTATTGTTTTATTCAGAGGAATGTCCTGAATGTCGCCAAAGACAGGATCTGAAGCAATTATGACCTGCTGCTCAATAAATTTCACAATGTCTATGAAACAAGCACGTCACTTTTGTTGGTCAACAATGTCAGCTGCTTTTCCTCTCCAGTGGTCCCTTAATTTGTAAGGAAGCTTTTGTATGAGCATCTTCATGCTAGCTGGCATATTGAGCTCATCCAAGTATTGCAACTCTTCCATCGCATTGGAGCATTCTCGCAAGTAGAGTGCATAAGCTTGGAGATTTTCCACATCTTCAGACTTGATGTTTGGCCAAACCATGATTTTGTCCAGGTAGGCTGCTGTTATTTTTGAAGGATTTCCAAAGTGTTCCCTTAGTAGGTGTTTTGCTATAGCATAGCCCCTCTCTGTAGGCATATGGAGGCAACTGCGCACCAAATCTCTCGACTGTCCTTTGGTAAACTGCTCCAGATAATATAAGCAGTCACCACAATCATTGGTTTTTGCCTCCACACAATGCTCAAATGCTTTTATAAAAGCCTGAAACTGCAATGGGTCACCTTCAAAAAACGGAATATGTCTTTGTGGAAGTAATTGGGAGGTTTGTGCTTGAACCAGGAGTGCCATCATTTCATTTTGCCTTTGTAATACAGTGTGGAATTCACCTGGTATTGTGTTATTGCTTTGAAATGATTGAGCTGATTGAGGTAAATGTTGCCTTGATTGGTTTTCCACAGGATCCAAATTTGATGAGCGAAGTGGTTTGTTTGGTTGAGGGTGTGAATGAACCTTGTTTGGGGCCTTCTTGGCTGTGTGAAGCTCTGAAGGAGCAGCTTTAACAGACTGCTGAAGTTGTTCTACAAGCTGTGCAGGCACTTTTCTCAGTTTTGTCTCTTGTCTATAATAGGACTCCATTCCATCAGACTTTTTGCTCCTGCCAGAAACACTGGCTTCATGGAGGACAGACAATTTAGCATTGTGGGCTGCTATTTGAGCATCCAACTCCATTTGCTCCTTTTTCCTCTTTAGAGCTGCTGCCTGCGCCTCCAATGCATGAATGTTTTTTAAAGCAATAGCACGGGCAATAAGTGCTGCCTTATCTGCCTCTGCTTTATGAGAGCAGAAGAAGTGGAAGACCTTTTGCTTTTGTTTGAGGCTACGGAATTATTGAGCTTTGATAAGACATTGGATTGAACATTTGAAATGCTGTCGTGGGGTTGTACACTTTCATTTTCAACACCATCAACAGCAGAACCATCATTTTCAACCTCATCATCATCATCATTGTCATCATCATCATTTTGAGAATACATCAACCTGTCAACCTTGTCAATAAAACCATCAAAATTCAACATTTTTGCTTTGTACCATGTCTCATGTTTAGTACACTCATCATCTGGCAACAGAGACAACAAAGTTTGGTGCACTTTTCTGGTTTCATGATAAAAACCCATAAACCTGCTAAATTCCTCCTTTAGCTCATGTGAACGTGTTTCGTCATTTAACACGGCAATAACCCCCTCTTTCAGCGTTGAGAGTCTTTGCAACTTTGATTTTCTTTCCCCCTGCAAACTTTCAATTTTGTGACCTAGAGCTTTAAGTGTCATTTTTACCACACGTTTTTTCCCTTCAACCCCTTGCCCAACGTTGTCACGTTCAGCCACATTGTCCTCCTGTGGCTGTTTATGTTCGTCAGCGCACATTTGTGCTCCCTCCTCCTCCATTTGGAAAAGTCAAAGTTTTTCAACCGGCGCGCAAGTCAAGTCAAATAGTCACCAATGCATTGGATTTTGTCAATATTTGTGTGCACACATTTTAACAGTGGCCGTTTTGCTTTTGTTTATGTCGGCGCGCCGCTAAAACATACCACACAGGCAGGGGCGCCGAAAAGGGGGGGTAAAGGAGACAGATTCTAGGGGCCCATGATGGAGGGGGGCCCAGAGAGGCCCCTAATGATGATGAAATTATAATACAGAAAAAATAATGACACTGTGTTGGGGGTCCTGTAAAGATTATTTTCATGGGGCCCAAAATCCCTAGCAGCGCCCCTGCACACAGGTGTAGGACGGGCTCAACGCTGCTCCGCGTCCTCCTCCACGCACTGCACGCACGCGCGCTGCTTGGCTCGGTCGGATGATCTGCTGCTGCTGCTGCTGCTGCTGCTGGCTGCTGTCCCCAATGAGCGACCCTGTAGCTCTCCAGTGGGACTCGTAGCTGCCGATGCAGAGCTTGATTGCAGAAGGTCTCCGCCGCTTCGCCGATCCGTTTCCTGCGCCGCCGATCACCAAACAAACGTTGACAGTGGCCCGTGCGTTCCTCTTCCAAAACGAGCCTCGGAGCTTGTTGCTTCCCAATAAACAACTCGCGTTCCGATGAGGCAGTTTTTGACTAAGTGTAGCGGTAAGGTCCTAAACTATTACTGCTACTGGTTGCCGAATATAACTGAAGCTAGTTCAGACGTGTGCAGCTGGCTAATAATTGATGTCCAGAATTGTGTCCATGTTTAACAAAAATATTTATTAACATACAGCCACGTAAATCAAACTCACTTTGTAACAAAACCGGAAAATAAACGGGAGCAAAGAAATCATAGCCTGGCACAGTCAAAAACTGTTGCGCCTCCACTCAGCAACACCTGAGCAAGATCCCAGCCCCTCCCTAAGTAGACTGGCACTTGGCCTTGAGCCAACCCCTTTAGTGACGTCATGAATTTGACGGACAGAAAGCGTAAATGGCTCTAACATATATATATATATATATATATATATATATATATATATATATATATATATATATATATATATGTATGTACACACATATATATATATATATATATATATATATGTATGTACACACATATACCGGTATATATATATATATATATGTATGTACACACATATATATATATATATATATATGTATGTACACACATATATATACATATATATATATATATGTATGTACACACATATATATACATACACATATTTATATAAACATACATACACACACACATATTTTATATATATGTATATCCATACAGACACACATCGGCCCGCCCCTAGACAAATTACTTGGGTCTAAATAATTGCCCAGGTCTGTGTTTGAGGCTGGCAGTTAGCACTTAGAGTAGCTGTAATGTTGTGAATAAAACAGCTCGTTAAGACGGCAACTGGATACCTTCTTTTTTTTTGTTACATCGACACATGACACTCCAGAGCACACTTTTGTTTTTGCTAGTCTTCTAGTTAGAACAACAAACTCAACAGTATATAACGCTACTTCTGTACATGTATAGTATATTTGACATCAAAGACATGCACAGTAAGGATCATTTTAACCTGAATTTCAGAAGATGTGTTTTCATGCGTTCCAATCCAAATTAATTTCGGCATGAACCACCCGTCTCGATTGGAATGAAATTTTGATCCGAAAGTGTGTTCAGGTCAGAATATTCCGAATGGCGTGTTTACATGAAGCATTTTTATTCCGGTTAGGTTTTTAATCCGATTAAATGTGTCCATGTGCTACTGACGTACTGACATAATAACAAGGTCTGCTTTGCAAAATGAGCAAGATATTCATGTTTTTAACAAAAATAAGAGGAAATGTTTTCACACTTTACATGTTACCACTGGCGATGTTTTTGCGAGTGGCGATGCGGACCAGCGTCCGTAGGAAAAACACGAGTGCGCACGCGGTTCACGTTTGTTATTTTGTTTTACGGCATTGCAAATTGATGCTGCTTTAAAAAGTACTTGTATTGATGTAGACATGGTTTAGCTGGCTGACTTTGTCTATGACAGGGGTCGGCAACCCAAAATGTTGAAAGAACCATATTGGACGAAAAATACAAAAAAGTAATCTATCTGGAGCCGCAAACAATTTAAATAATTATATAAGTGTTATAATGATTGCAACACATGATGTAAGTGGCTTATTAGCTATATTAGCCTACTATTAAAATGACTATGTGTCGCAGGCTGACGCAAATCTTCAATGACAAAAATGTTGAAATGTAATATTTATTCTACACATTTTTACAACATTAGAAAACATTAGTTAAACTTCTCAGAGGGTGAGATAACTCCTGGAAATTACTGTCTTAGAATGGCCAAAGGTATAGAGGTGTCTAAGTTACAGGAAACGGCAGGCTGTCTTCTTCTAATGGATTTATTACAACCTTTGCAAGTGGTAACGTTTGCTGTGGTCTGGAACATGGCACACTAACACTATCAGAAATGCAGCCAATATTACATACAGATAATCCCTGCAAAAAATGTTCTATAGAATTTCTAAAGAATATCTCTATAGAATTTCTAATGAACTTTAGGACCGAAGTTCTATAGAATTTCTAAAGAATATCTCTATAGAATTTCTAATGAACTTTAGGACCGAAGTTCTATAGAACAGGATTCTAAAGAATGGTTCTATAGAACAGGGTTCTAAAGAATGGTTCTATAGAACAGGGTTCTAAAGAATGGTTCTATAGAACATGGTTCTAAAGAATGGTTCTATAGAACAGGGTTCTAAAGAATGGTTCTATAGATCTCCTCTAAAGAATAGTGCTATAGAAGAAAGTTCTAAAGAGTAGTTCTATAGAACAGGCTCCTATGGAATGGCTTTCTGTGGAATACGGTTCAGAATGATGTAGAAATGATTGGGCAGGCATTCTACAAAATCTGTGGTCTAACACTGGCAATGGAGAAAGACAAATATTGCAGTTGAATGAATGTTGACTTGTATTTATTATATACATGTAACTCAAATCTTGACGTAATAAATAAATGTCAGCAGCATAAATCAACATGATCACCGCGCTTCCCCGACTGTTAGAGACGGCTAGACGTCCAGCAGAATTTGTTTCTGAGGCCTTCTTTTTTTCCCATTTTCTGCGCAATGTTCAGTTTCACTCCAATGATTTTCTTTATCACATTTGCTTCACTTGAGGGATGGAGCTTCTTCACAAAATCTGAAAGATCAATAAAATATACCAGAATTAGTGTCTGCAGACACCAAGACACTAGCTGTCATGCAATGAGTTACACTATGGCATTTTTCAGCTCGATAAAGAGAGTGATGTCTATCATTTAATCAATGCAATGGATAGTCAACACACTGCATACATTGCATATCACGCGTTTCTATGCTGTAAGGCACTTGCACTGCTTGACGCACACAAAATCATATGTGGTGCAATCATGCCAGGCTTTACGAACTGCAACAAATCTGTATCAAATTCTGACAGTGCATGTACACTATTCATTAGCTATATAGAAAATCCATTCAGTGTGTGAAATATTTTTCAAATTATTTTCAGGATTTCACTTTCTTGTGAATCTTGTTGTGTACTTGATGGGTGTCCCCAATGGCGTTCGAACAATCACGAAAGTGCATTAATAGAATTCTAATAAAAATATTTAACTTCAATCTGATTGAAACCATATCCACATCGGGAAGGGGATCTGACACATTCCCTATCTAAAAGTCGTTCACTTCTCAACTTGCAGCAGAACTCACGGAAATTCCCGACGCTAGTTGTTAAATAGTAAGGCGGAGAATGCCGATATAAGATATCAAACGAGAAAAAGGTGTAGATATCCGTGCGCTGCGGTTTTTGCTTTGTCACTTGATGTTGGTTTCCGACGAGATCAAAGCTAATGTGACCACCCATGCCTATAAATCTGTCAAAACGAACATCTCGCAGTCAATTCATGGACCAAGCAGACTGGAAGCTATGGATATCTATACTTCATGCCAAACGATCACGGAACGACTTGGAGATAGGAAAAGGGTCAGGTCCACTTCCCTGATGTGGATATGGTTTTAATCAGATTGATTTAACTTATACTCACCAATAATAGCAGACACTTTCTTGTCATCCAGTTTTGGTTTCTCATGCTTATCCTTAAAAGCATTGGATTTTTTTCCTGTCAAGCTGCTGTTGGCCAGCTCCTCTCTGGCAGAGCGACAGCAGGACGTCGAGCTGATAGTATTGTTGCCTGACGTGATAAGTCGTCCATCTTCATTAGCAGGCCAGGAAGTCCTTTAATAGAAAAAAGTACATTGTGATGCAGACACAATAAAAAAAAAAATACATTAATAACATGAAGCTGGCGATATCCAAACCGCTCGGCTCTAACCCCAGCTATCATAATGTAAGGGTATTTTGATAGGAATCTTGTTCAAGTCAAGGGAAACATGGTAAGGAAGCAATCAAAGATGAAAAATATATATAACCATATATATTAATTCATCCTGACCACGCGAAGATTTAATATTTGTCGGTCAAGTATTAATCAGATATCCAGCTGAGACAAAATATCAAGAAGGAAGGGACGTAACTCTTGCTAATATAAGAGAAACACACAAAAACGGACGGACAGACAGACAAACAAACAAGTACCATATGTCCTCCCCTTATTTAGAGGGGAGGACATCACAACTTAGGATGTTGTATATGCAACAGTTCTGAAATTATCCCAAATCATAAATGGATTTTTATTGGAAAAAAGGGGCATAACTCTGGAAAATATTGTCCGAGACGACTCATTTTCGATAGGCTTCTTGTTACACTAAGATAAATAGATGTAACAAGTTTGGTTTCCGTACATGAAACGATTCTGTAAATATTGCGGTGACGGATGGACAGCCGTACATGACGACAATACCCGTAGGCCAAAGTTAGATGAAAATACAGTAATAAGAAAGTTATTTCATACATCGACATGTAAGCATATTTTCCATCAACCTATGATAATTACAATAACATACTTCTAGAATAAGAAAACCTACCTTCAACAACCCTCAATGCATCTCAAAGGGATTTGTTTTCCTCTCTCAACTGGAGGACTTCCTTCTTCAGGGATTCCATTTCTGTACATGTATCTTTCGGTGAAGTTCTTCCCAGCTGAAAATGTCAAAATAGTAAATCAAATGAAATAATTTGTATTATGATTAATTTGGGCGCTCATATGTTTTCCGGAAGCAATTTGTCCTGGATACGGCCCTGACAGCACCATATAAGTTTTACATGTATAAGCAACCTTGTAGGCACATTAATTTGAATATGCTACATGTACATGTAGCAGTAAGCCATTCACACAGTAGGCACTGTTCATCAGGTATTTGTAGTGTTATTTTCATATAAGTAAAAGTATAAACTTGTGTTTTAAACCAGTTGCCAGGGATGCAATTTTTACGTCCTCGATTTCAAATGAATGCTAGGCACTTGTGATTGTTTGCCTCGAGAGGGTGCTTTGATTAACCAATAAAATCCTATTCTATTCTATTCATGTACTCACAGCAGCAAGTTGGGCCTTCAATTGTGCCCGAGCATCATATCCCACAGCTGTACGGCTTACTTTCCTCTTTTTCTTCTGAAAAATCAAGATTAACAAGAAAACGTGTTCAGTTCTTTTATATGCCATTGAAGTGAAGAAATATGTTTGCAGAAATGATAGATTTTCGAGTACATGCAGAAAGTCTGTCAACACCTCAATTTGTCTTGAATATTATTCTGTCTGAGTTGGTCGAATTGAATCAAAATATTCAATAACTTTAAAGCCTACAATGAAACATGATTTGATTAACTTTTATGATAAAGAAAAACTGACAAGGTACTTCAAAAGTATGGGATTGAATCCTACAAAACCTCACACAGTTGAAACACCACTGAAATAGTGAGTGAGTGAATTAACGTTTAACGTCGCTTTCAACACTATTTCGGTCATATCGCGACGACACCACTGAAATAAAAGTACCTGCTGTCTGTCAGATAGAGTCTCCTCAACACTTTCATCCTTGCTCTCACTGTCTGATGACCAAGACTTTGGCTGTTTGTTTCTCTTGCCTCTGCCATATTCCAAATCACCAGTAAGGGGTACATCCTTGCCATCCTGAGCGGCTTTCAAATATGGCGTCAGTTCACGTGTCTTCTGTGTAAAAACAAATATGTGCCACATTAAGCTAAATTAAACTGTACAGTTAGTCATACATTTCAGCAGCAGATTGTTATCACTAAATTACTTTGGTATACCTACAGTTCTGATGATTCAGAAATTCACCTCAGCGAGAAACAAATTTCACCTTACTTTCCCTTATTTACAGGCTTACAGCCATATTAAAAAATTGTCAAGGTTAAGTCTGTACTATCATGACAATCACCTCAGCATTGCAGATTGAAACATTCAGTATACCAGGGCTGCACTGATGAGAAATTACTATCAATCATGGAAGAAAAAAAATTATATTAATTAAATTTAACTTTACATAAACAAAGTCGAAAGTTCAAGGTGTAAAATCAGAAGTACATTAAATATATCTATATTAAATATATCTATATTTATATGTACTTCTGGTAAAACGTATACTTTTTACTGAATTGAATTGAAAAGTTTTCAACTGTTTATTAATTACCACCAAATCTCAGAATTCTTGCCACGTATTTGGTTTGTGACTGCTTCCTTCCTCCTGCTTTGTTGAGTGGCCATGGAACTTGGACTTCTTCATCACTGTCCCAATTTTCTCCATTCATCTTCTCTCGAGAACCGCTCGTGGTTAATATACTATATTTCGTCTCGATGATCATCCTCCCCTTGCTTCCGTTTGGCGACCTGACTGGGGGCCAAACTCCTTCTCTGTGTGATCACACAAGCCTGACGTTACAAACAATGGAGGGATGATAATAATAATAATTATAATAATAATAATAAATGAGGCTAGTTTTGCTAGCTCACCATTTCCGCCCGTGCCTCGAAGCTGCTGTTTGGCTCAACGTTAGCCCGCTTGTGACGTCTCGCATCGCGCCTAGAAGACCCTAAACCTAAATGTGATGTTTAAGCCAACAAAGTTACCGTCAATGAACTCCGACGTGACTTGGGCAGCTTAGAAAGAGCGAGTGAAGTCAACATGGACGTTGTGGCCGCCATCACCAACTCAAACTGCCCGCGAAATCTGCTTTGCAACTACGGCAAGCGCGAAGGGGAAAAATAAATAATTTAAAAAAAAAAGTTGATTTGAAACATATTCGCACTTATTAGTGTCGGATATGAGAAACATTGATACAACGCGATTATTACCAACTATACATGAATTTGGTTGTGATTGCAGCCTTAAAACAGTTTTGTTATTTTATAACAAAACGAGAGCAGTTCTATCTATCGTGTTTGGGGGGGTGGGGGGGGGGGGGGGGTTTGTAATGTTACGGCGGGAAAAGTAGTAAACTAAATATAACATTGAACCATGCTTTTGAAAATGTATACATTTAAATCCTGGCAAATACTGACTTTTAACAATATAAATTGTTACTTACATGAGTTCGGTAAAGTGTTTTCCTATTGGGCTCCGTGAAGAAACGTGTCTGGGCTTGTTCTTCCACAGCTGCATGCAGGTACGTGGGCGGGTCCTGACGTTTTAGGTCTGATTTAAACCTTTGAACTGAGTTTTGCTAAATCAATTTATGTTGGAAGTCCAATAAAATTAATTTTATCACATAAAAAAGTAAGTTACGAAAATATTCACACTTTTTACTTATAGATAACTCAAAAACTCTAAAAATAAAAATAAATTGATTTATTGGAATAAATATACTTTTAAAAATAAAGTCTGCCGAATTCTGGGTGTCCGCCTTGAAATGACACCTCACAATTTTAAATGATACAAAATTAACATTTTCATAATTGAGGGAGACATCCTGCATTGTTCAAAAAACAAGCTCAAGTCTGGTGAATCAACTTAATGAGATTAATCAATGCTATGGTGATAGCGCTGCTGCCATTTTATAGAATTTTATTCCATGGAACAATCTATAGAACTTTCAGCAGATAAAGGATAATGTCTATAGAATTTCTGTTAGACATTCTATAGAATGCCCAGTTCTATAGAACAATCTATAGACCTTTCAGCAGATAAAGTAATGTCTATAGAATTTCTGTTAGACATTCTATAGAATGCCCAGTTCTATAGAACAATCTATGGACTTTTCATCAGATAATGTAATGTCTATAGAATTTCTATAGGATATTCTATAGAATTCCCAGCTCTATAGAACAGTGAAAAGACCTTCCAGCACATGAAGCTGATGTCTATAGAATTTCTATAGAATTTTGAATACATATTCTATAGAATCTTCAGTTCTAAAGAAATTCCGACGAAATTCTATAGCGTTCTATATATTTCTATAGAGATTCTATAGAACATTTTTTGCAGGGATAATATGTCATGAGACATGCAAATATAAATTAATGTAAGTATATGTGACCCACCCATAATGTGTCACATTTTTGTGTTGATATATTTATTTTATTTTATGGTTTGAATTCGTTTTTGGAGCTGTCATTCCACATTCATCAATATTCACATTGGTCAGTAGGGGGCAGCAGGGCGTTTCTTCCCAATTGAATGCGATCACCTACAGACCGGAAGTGTCTTGTCATTCTGACGAGAGCGACCAGTCTGTGACCAACTGAAACGTTCTGTGTGCTTATTTCCTCCTGTATAACAGGTTAGTTTTGGTAAAACAACTCACTGAATAATATCCATGTTTTTTTCTAAGTTTAAGTACACATTCTGATGGTGGAGCCTAACTCTAAAGTGTTTGTGAGTTGTAGTTTGTATTTGTGAATGAATCCGGTGCACAGCTGTATTAATCAATACAAAATGGCGACGTGAGTGCGCAATGTTTATATAGGAACTTTTGATCCTAATTCAGACTCCCAAATTAGAGCTCCTGTTTTCTTATTGATTTCATATGTATATTTGTATAATGTGTGTGTTCTGAAATAGGTTTTACATGCTACTTTGTTATGTTTAGACATGGTTATATAAGTTAAGCTCTCAGGAATGGTCAATGAACATTTCAAGTACAGTAACTTAAAGCTGCTATATAAGAAGAAGAATATGAAGAAAAGTAAAGTATTTAAATGAATGTTGCTAAATTGTGCATTAAGTTAAAGGTGAATATTCCTGAGAAAGACAAGACAGTGAAATAATGTCTAATTGAGCACTATATTGTATGTTTTGGAGTGATGATGTGGATATGTGAAAATATATGGCAAAGGCATACAGTATTGTTATGGTAATTATAACTCCAGTGATACAGTAACAGTTTAATGATAGTTTATTGAGTGTTTTGATGAAAATAGAGGTGAAGATAAAGTAAAAGACATTGACATGATAATACAAAGTGACAAAATATATGGGAAATTAAGTGAATTGTGGATTTGTAAATTCTGTTAATAAATTCTGACGAGAGCGACCAGTCTGTGACCAACTGAAACGTTCTGTGTGCTTATTTCCTCCTGTATAACAGGACGTTATTATCTGACTGCTTGTCCTGGCTACTTGGGACCTGCAACATATAGGAAATTAAATGAGCTCAAATCTACCTACAAACGAGGCATAATGATGCAATATGTACATACAGCTAGGCTTAATAGCATGTTAGCATCAATTAACCTGCAGTCATGCAGTGACCAAATATGCCTGATTAGCACTCTAACAATTTAATAACATCAAAAAGCTCACCTTTGTGCATTTACGCACAGAATAAAACCGTTGGTGGACAAAGAAAGACAAAGAAGGAGTGGTATAAAACTGGTCTTTCTGTGGCAGCATCGGAGAAAGTTATACATGTAAACAAACTGTTGAGTCACAGTCCACACAATGTTGAGTTCAAGAGCCGCTGAAATTAGTAGGACAAAACGGCGCTCGCCAAGTACTCTCACCAATGAAGCATAAAGACAAACATATTAAACTGTGGGCTTTCTAACATTTAGGAATGTTTGTGTCGTGTTTGTCCTACAGAAACCATATTACAATAAAAAAATATATTTTTCACTCAATTTTTGTTCTATTTCCGAACATTTTTGAAAAAGCTCGAATGAGCCACATGTGGCTCTAGAGCCGTGGGATGCTGACCCCCGGTCTAACATGATAGTTAAAAAGTAATTTTTCACACAACTTCGTCTCACACTTGTTCGCTAACTAGCAAGGCATAAGGTAACACTTACCGAGGCTGAGATGCATCCTCCCTCCAGATGTCCGATATCATCCTTCCGCTTTAAATGCTTGTGTATCACAGAATTACTGACATAAAGACAAGGTCCGCTTTGCAAAACGAGCAAGGAATTCATGTTTTTAACAAGAATAAGGAAATGTTCCTACACTTCACATGTTATCACTGGCGATGTTTTTGCGAGTGGCTATGCAGACCCACTTCCACCCAGAAAAACATGAGTATTGACGCCATGACTATTGTCGACAAATATAATTGCCGGCGACAATTTAATCGTTGCAGTCCATACATGTATGTGAAATATGCTATATATATATATATATATATATATATATATATATATATATATATATATATATATATATATATATTTAGCATATTTCACATTCAGTAACTTTTACGTAATTGTTAATATATATATATATATATATATATATATATATATATATATATATATATATATATATATATATATATATATTGCATCTGCCTCACAATACGAAGGTCCTGAGTAGTCTTGGATTCAATCCCGGGCTCGGGATCTTTCTGTGTGGAGTTTGCATGTTCTCCCCGTGACTGCGTGGGTTCCCTCCGGGTACTCCGGCTTCCTCCCACCTCCAAAGACATGCACCTGGGGATAAGTTGATTGGCAACACTAAATTGGCCCTAGTGTGTGGATGTGAGTGTGAATGTTGTCTGTCTATCTGTGTTGGCCCTGCGATGAGGTGGCGACTTGTCCAAGGTGTACTCCGCCTTCCGCCCGATTGTAGCTGAGATAGGCTCCAGCACCCCCCGCGACCCCAAAAGGGAATAAGCGGTAGAAAATGGATGGATGGATGGATATATATATATATACCGGTACAGTATATATATATATATATATATATATATATATATATATATATATATATATATATATATATGCGGAACCAATGAAAAACAAACTCTGGGCCGAAAATGACCCCTGGGCTGCACTATACAAACTGCTGCTGCATAATATAATTGTATAACTGTAAATAGAGTTATTCTTAACGTAAGTCAATTGATTTAATCTAAACCAGCCCATTACCACACCTGTATTGAAAACGATTCTGGTAGCAGAAAAACAAAATAAGTTTTACAAAAATAAAGCAGTTATGGTTTTGAGAAGGGCATCAAAAGAGTTTAGAATTATATTAAATATTAAACCCTTCAAATATGTTTTGTTATCAGGGACTTATTTTGTAAAAGTGAATAATTGTGAAACTAAACGGCTAAAAAAAGAATAATTACGTAAAAGTTACTGAAAGAGCAAAAGACAAATATTATTTCCAATTTAACATTAATACTCAGTTATGTTCATACTTTTATTACATTTATATTTATTATATTTTATATTGTTTACATAAATGTCCATCCATTTACTACCACTTGTCGCTCTCAGGGTTGCAGGGGGCCGGAACCTATCCCAGATGCACTTGGACAAAAGGCAGGGTACACCCTGGCCAAGTCGTCAAAATCCAAGTTAATATCAGGGCAAACAGACCTTAAATATTATTTTTCCATCCATCCATTTTCTACCGCTTATTCCCTTTGGGGTCGCGGGGGGCGCTGGAGCCTATCTCAGCTACAATCGGGCGGAAGGCAGGGTACACCCTGGCCAAGTCGTCAAAATCCAAGTTAATATCAGGGCAAACAGACCTTAAATATTATTTTTATTTTTCATTATTTATTTATTTATTTATTTTAATAGTCATTCATATGACTATTAAGTTATATTATTATTTGATTGGTGTTACTGACATAATAAATGTCCTCATGTCAGTGTAATTAAAAAAGCAAAAAACCCTTAAACAATGTAAACATGGTATTCAATCATTTACATTCACATTCACATTTTTTTATTATTGACGGTAAATGTCCTCATGTCAAAGTCAGAGTTACTAAAAGAGCAAAAGGAAAAAAGGCGTCAAACAAGAAACAAATATAAATGTTTACTCTCCTTACCAGAGGGTGGCGGTAATACACCCAAAACGTTCCATCCGTCTATTGAAGAAGAGGAAAAGGAAGAAGCAGAAGAAGAAGAAGAAGAAGAAGAAGGTTACCATCATCAAGAAGATGGCGTCGTTGACTGCAAGTCGTCCAACCCTCGGCGGTTTCAGTTTTGACAACTGTAAAAGGTAAACATTATTGGGAGAGAATGGAAGTATGTTTAAAGTAATGTTGGTCACTGAATCATTCACTATGTGGCCTTTGCCATGTTTTTGCTAGCACGTAGACTTTGTTTTAAGGCAATGACTCAGCTGTTTCGCTTTCCAATTGTATTAGCTTTGATGCTAAACAACAAGTAGAGCGTTCTCAACACCACCTTTCACGTTTGTATTCAGTAATACAACACTGGTATTGTGTTGCGTAAATCTATTAAAACATTCAAATTAAAACCGAAACCACGCTGGTCGTGCAGAAGCCAGTCGAGGGAACCGCCGCCAGTCACGTTGTAGTATCATATTGTCTAGGAAATGCTAATACACACAGAAATGAATAAATGATAACGGACAGAACAATGTTAAGTATATGTCTTCATGAATGATTCAGTATTTAATATGAACTGACCACTATGCAACTTTACAATTGCAACATAACTTATATATATATATATATATATATATATATATATATATATATAGCAGAACATAAAATAAATGACTAATTCGTCTTCCTTTAATTTCAATGAATAAACACTTAAGTTTAACAGTCACTACCCGTTTTATTCATCCACCCAAGAGTTTGTGCATACGCCACTTTTGCAACACGCATGCCCAAACATGACTTCTTGCCTTGCTAAGAAGTATTACAAAAGTAACAAATGTGCATTCAAAGTATTGGGATAGCCAAACTCATGTTCGACGAATTGACCATTTGAAATTATTGGTGGGAAATGCAAGCTTATTTACTTAAGGCAGTGGAACCACTAATGACAAATGTCACCCAGAGTCAAAGCAAAGATAAAAATGGTTGCTTCAAATTGTAATAATGAACGATGTGGATGAACAAAAGACATCTTAATTTTAAAGTGTAGTTGTCATTTGAGATTATCAGTTGATACTTTGCGAACGGTTGTTTTAAAAATAAAAAAAAATCAACATAATTACGCAAATACCCATCCATTTTCTACCGCTTATCCCGTTCGGTGTCGCGGGGGGTGAAGTGAAGTGAATTATATTTATATAATGCTTTTTCTCTTGTGACTCAAAGCGCTTTACATAGTGAAACCCAATATCTAAGTTACATTTAAACCAGTGTGGGTGGCACTGGGAGCAGGTGGCACTGGGAGCAGGTGGGTAAAGTGTCTTGCCCAAGGACACTACGGCAGTGACAAGGATGGTGGAAGCGGGGATCGAACCTGGAACCCTCAAGTTGTTGGCACGGCCGCTCTACCAACCGAGCTATACCGCCCGCTATACCGGGTGTTAGAGCTTATCTCAGCTGCATTCGGGCGGAAGGCGGTGTACACCCTGGACAAGTCGCCACCTCATCGCAGGGCCAACACAGATAGACAGACAACATTCACACTCACATTCACACACTAGGGTCAATTTAGTGTTGACAATCAACCTATCTCCAGCTGCATGTCTTTGGAAGTGAGAGGAAGCCGAAGTACCTGCAGGGAACCCACGCAGTCACGGGGAGAACATACAAACTCTACACATATATTTAGGAAGAAAAACGCTGTCAAGTATGGAACAGAAGTTGCTGACTTTTGACGCATGCGCAAACAGATCTGGCAGTGACAGGAACATGTCTGCGCGTCTGATCATATCAGGTTTAGATTGTTGCGGCTGTCACGCAGACACTACATTTTAACTTGACAAAAGAGCAGACTCAAACTGCATACACTGAACAAAAATATTAACGCAAAACTTTGGTTTTTGCTTCCATTTTACATGTATTAACGCAACACTTTGGTTTTTGCTTCCATTTTACATGAGTTGAACTCAAAGATCTAAAACTTCTTCAATATACACAAAAGGCCTATTCCTCTCAAATATTGTTCAGAAATCTGTCTAAATCTTTATTAGTGAGCATAATCATATAATCATCCATCTCACCTCACAGGTGTGGTATATCAAGATGCTGATTAAACACCATAATTATTGCACAGGTGTGCCTTAGGCTGCCTACAATAAACGGCCACCCTTAAATGTGCAGTTTTATCACACAGCACAATGCCACAATGTCGCAAGTTTTGAGGTCGCATGCTGACTGCAGGAATGTCCACCAGAGCTGTTGCCCATTAATTGAATGTTAATTTCTTTACCATAACCCATCTCCCAAGGAGTTTCAGAGAAATTGGCAGTACAACCAACTGGCCTCACAGCTGTAGACCACGTGTAACCACACCAGCCCAGAACCTCCACATCCAGCAGGTGCACCTCCATGATCGTCTGAGACCAGCCACCCAGACAATTGATTTGGATAACCAAATAGTTTCTGCACAAACTGCAAGAGAATTTCCCAAGGAAGTTCATATGCATGCTTGTTGTCCTCATAGGGGTCTCGCCCTGACTGCAGTTCGTTCAATGCCTGTGGGTATTGATGGACAGCTAAGATCGAGACATTGCACAGTGTTTACCTTATCACATTATTATGCGCGGATTGCAAGGTCTTGTGAAAGTCTGCGCTATTTTGTTGCACAGCACAGCCGCAACAGAACTGCAGTGGGGTTTGCCGGATGACAGATGGTGGTGCCGTAACGTGGCGGTCAGGTTTTACTGTTGTTCCGTATCCTGTGAAAATCAGTGTTAAAGCAGAGGGGTTGGCTTTCAAAGCAAAAGTATGTATAAAACAGAATTTTTTAAAATCCACATTACCAATCAAAGCATAACATGCCGTTCGGTTGCTGAAGGAGAAAAGGAATGCACAAAACATCTATTGTGTGTTGTGCACCAAAGAAAACTGCAGAAGTATATAATTGTGTAAACATGTATACTTTCATATTTTATAGTGTTTTTTGTTTTTGCAGAAATGCATTCCTTGATGATAAAGCGAAGGAATTGGGTTGTAGTTTGCCTGCTCCTCGTAAGACTGGAACTACAATTTGTGGCATTGTGTTCAAGGTGAGTGAAACAATCTTAAAGCAAAATTACAATACAGTGATACCTCAATCACATGTGCATCAGCTCACCATTTTTTGGGGATATGAGCGTTTTCTCTGATTATTGTTACGCTTTAGGTCCCCTTCGCGAGTTGGTGTAGGCCAGTGGTTAATTTTTTTTCTGTCATGCCTACACTAGGGGGACATAATTTTTTCCTACCGAATGCTCAGTCTGTGTGGCTCTCAAAACAGAAAAATAATGGCAATGATATACTGAAATGTGCATTTTTATACGGATACTAAATGAAATACCTACCTCTCACGACAGTTTGAGAAGTACTGGCATGGTGGATATCACAATGGATCCTGTGAGATCTAACCAAAACATCTGGTGTCTCACTAACTCGCTAGCAGTCAGACCCGGCTGCAAAAAACATTTAACGAGCGGGCATTACATTTTTTAAAGGGGGTGAAGTTTTATAATGAAATGGCCTAATAAAATGACTAAATAATCTATTTTGATATTTTAAAGACACATTTTTGTGTTTTTGTTAATGATTGTTTTTAATATTTTATTTTTTTCAAATTAAATAATGCTTTCAGACGTATTTATTCAGTATTGATATTTTTTCTCTTGGCAAAAATAAAACAGCCAACTTCAATGGGGTTCACGTGCGTCATCATTTTGACACCCTTGTTTGACCTACCGGTAATCTTACGTGTGATTGTAATGTGAAACATGTACATTAAATAACAAAATACAAAAATTTTTTTTTTTTGTGTGTGTGTGTAATGATTGTACTAGCATGAAACAGTCCGTCAATACATTACTGCATTCCCTGGATTCACGCGCATGCGCAGATGCAGGGGGTGTATGAATTCATTGGGGGCCCGCCGAGGGAGTCGCAGAAGTGAAACAAGATGACAGGCCAGCATGGAGCTCTGTGCATATACACGATGGCCTTTGGCGTGGGTGGTTGCTGCTTCGCAGGCTTCATGACAAGTTGCTGTTGCTTTTGTGTAACGGCAGCTGTGAAAATTACTGATTTGATATGAAGCGAGGCCTACTTTTTAAATGTTAATATCGCCGACAATTGCCCTCATTTAATTGTGGTGCCCAAAATCTTGATTGTGATTAAATTGAGTAATTGTACAGCATTAGGGTAGTTTTATATCCAGGTCAATACAGTAATTAAACGTTCCATGGGTCTGTGAATTGAAACATTGTTGGCATTTTTTGTGAAGGATGGGATCATCCTGGGAGCTGACACCAGAGCCACCGAGGGCATGGTAGTGGCTGACAAGAATTGCTCCAAGATACACTACATCTCACCCAACATCTAGTAAGTCAAGTGGTTGAAGGTGTGCATTAGGAAGTAATGAACAATTAATGTCGTGCTTTAGTTTTTCAAATGTTCACCAAAACCGGAATGAAAGCTTAAAAGTTTTCAGACTGTTCTTGTGTTGTCTAGTTGTTGTGGAGCAGGAACAGCTGCAGACACAGAAATGACCACTCAGATTATCTCCTCCAATCTGGAACTGCATGCCCTCTCCACAGGCAGACTGCCTCGTGTGGCTACCGCCAACCGCATGTTTAAGCAAATGCTTTTCAGGTACGCTGCATCGTCTCAAATATTGTAGAAATACAAGCAACTCATACCCAACTTGTACCATTGAGAATTAAAATTAGGGCTTTAACGATACATCCATAATCTGTTTTGCACTACGAAACTACACAGGTGTACAGATTTCCCTCCCCTTAACCATTGGCCACCTTTGGCTAGCAGTTGTGCCAAGCCGTTTACTTTGCAAAGCTTGACAGCCAGTTAACCGCACACAATAAGCTCACAATTTTGATCTTTCTTTGTATTTTAGTTAAGTAATTTACACAAGGTAAACATGGTAGGCTACAGGCTACGAGAAACTAGCAGCTACACAACAGTTGTACACAACACAATAGAACCCAAGTTAGACACGTGTAATAAGTGTCCTTAATTGAACAATATTGCAGTCTAACGTCACATTCATCAATACAGTCAATTATTAGAAAGCATCCAGTAACAAACGTGTCCGCATACATCTTGCGGCGTCATGCGCCTAATTTATAAAATTATTGTGACCACTAGTTTTCCACAAAAAACAAGTTAGCGCTCTACTTCAAAAGCATAATTATGCCACAAGGTTAGTGTTTTACCATTGTTCTGAGTATTTTACCTTAAACAAACATTTTCTTACATTCTACACTTAAAAATAAAAGTATATACTAAGATTTGTGCTGATATTATTTTGGATTAATATCGGTATTATATCAGAATTGAAAAAGTTGTATCGGTACACCCTTAGTACTGTTACACCCTATTGATTATACTTCTATTTATTTCAAAGGTTTGTAACGTTGATCTTTTGATTCAGGTATCAGGGGTACATTGGGGCTGCTCTTGTCCTAGGTGGAGTGGACTGTAACGGTCCTCATCTTTACAGCATCTACCCTCACGGCTCCACTGACAAGCTCCCATATGTCACCATGGGTCAGTTTGTTCTTTTGTTTTAAAGGGGTTGTATTGTGATTTTATTTGTTCTACATTTAAACACTTCCTTGTAGTCTACATACCATTTAATGGTGGTTCTTTAGTCAAAATTTTGCTTAGATTATTTTTTACAGAACATTTTCAAGCCGCTTTCTGACCGTCTCTTTCGGATGTGCCGTTTTGTGGGCAGTCTTAATTGCAAGGCTCCACTTTGACTGCATCTTCTCCCCGCCAGCCATGTTGTAGTTTTTAGCGCTTCCATATGGAGTCTGCTGACAGATAAAAGTTTGAACTATACGCTACTTTGTATTAGAAATGGCAACAATGAATGCATGTCCATGTACAACCCAGTCTACTCCACAACAAGAGGTGACTTTTTTACCAACCAGTGATGTCTCTAGATGGGAAAATCCAAACGGGTCGTTTGGAGGAAATATGAAAGAAGGCAAGATTGTTTGATAAATATTTTTGCAATGCCTCCATGGCTTGATTTCAAATTTTCCGGACAAATGCAGATCACAAATACACAACAGGAGCTACCAATAGGTAAGAAAAGTTGGTTTGCCCAATAGGGCACCTATTGATATAAAAGACAATCGCAACAAATTCAATCCATATTCATTCATTAGCATATAACACTCCTAATGGAAGGTATTTGTAAGTATTTGCACAGCTTTAGTTTTCGTCTTAATTAATTCAACTGTAAGACACCACTCCTGAGTGGAACTGTTGTTTTTTTACTTTTACTCACTTTTTTTCTTTTCGCCAAATATTTGTATTGTCATTGTGAAAGGCTGACATGGTATACAAGGACACACAGCTCAGAACAATTCACATAACATGGAGTAACCGTCATTTAAAATTAATGGTCAACACTTGACAGTCAAAATCAGATGTATTTGCCAAGTATGTTTAACACACCAGGAATTTGACTTGGTAGACTTCAGCAAATAGAATAGTATCGAACAAGCTTTTCTTTTTCTTTGCGTTTTTTAAAAGTTTTGCCTTTAGAAGACAATACTGTCAAAAGTTGTGCTGTTTGCTTGGACCTGCAAAAGTGGCAGAAAAAACGAAAGTCCTGCTGAGAACCAGAATCCCCCACAGTGACCATTTGTGTTTGGGTATCAGGGTTGAACTTGTTTTGCCATATATGTGATTACAGTATTTGAAGGAAGTCTCCGGTGACAGGGAAGTGTTGTAATTATAAACTTTCACATTTTTATCCTTCGATGTAATGACAAAAAGACAAGACAGAACAAGACTTGTTTCTAAGGATGGGTACTGAATTTTGTATTTTTATAGGTACTCTCCAAATTCCAATTGATGTAAAAACCAAATGGTAGCATATTTCTATACCTTTTTTTTCCACACGTGAGGCCTCGTCCGGTAACAGACTGGGCATCGACATAGGGACTTGGTGACCAAACAGGCACATTCGTTGCGGACTGCCTTGAGGTAATGTTGCAATTTTTAATGTTGACAAATGCCTGATAGAAAACTTTTAAAAGTGAGGCTCTATTTTCAAAATTTGCAAGCTCAATGCTACGCCGTAGACATGTTAGCAATTAGCATTAGCAATTTTACATGACGATTTCAACATCTCCAAATTTGGTTATAAAAACTACAACTAATATGCATGTTACACTCAAACAGCTGGTGTTTACAAATACAAATATAGTATTAACACTTCGTAGGCCTCAAGACATGACTGGCACATTCAATTGAGTGGCAAAGACTACTTCCTGACTTCTATGACACACCTAGGACAAACTGAAATAATGCGTACATGCAAATGAGACTCTAAAGTGTAATAAAACAAGATACAACAACATGACAGCGCAATTATCAGCTTAGTGTTAAGTGTTGAATTAAAAAAATTTTTTTTTATCATTAAGTAAATATTACCGAATGTACATGGTCAATGTGGCAAAAATTGGTACCGGTATCGATTCGGTTTAATCTGTATTCTTCCATAATTGTTAGTACCATTTTTACTGTTGTGATGGAAAGATGTTTTTGAATTTAGAACATTTAATAATGTTTTTAACATAAGCGTCACTTTTTTTTTTTTTTTTTTTTTTAACCTGCTCACTCCTGAGGAAATGTGTTAAATGAAACATTTATTAACTGAACAAATAAAAGAGGATGACATTTGTGTTCTGGAAAATGGTTCTTTTAAGGCAAATTACCAATTACCAATTTTTACCAACTGTCATTTCTTAGGGTCTGGATCCCTGGCTGCCATGGCAGTGTTTGAAGACCGATACAAGCCCAACATGGAAGTCAGTCCATCAGAAAAACTTTGATTCATTCCAGTCATATAAGATTCACTTAGTTTTTCATTCCGGCACTAATTGTTGTTTAATGCATTGGATGAAAGGAAGCGGACGCCAAGAAGCTTGTACGTGATGCTATCGCTGCAGGAATCTTCAACGATCTGGGTTCTGGCAGCAACATAGATTTGTGTGTTATTACCAAGGATCAGGTGGACTACATTCGACCCCACGATGAGGCCAACAAGAAGGGCATCAGGTCAGAACAAGAATATTTTTTACTTGTATTAGTGCTATCCCGATGCAAGGTAAAAATGTGTCTTTTGTCTTTAGAACTGGTGACTACAAGTATAAAAGAGGAACCACAGTTGTGCTGACCAAGCAGGTGACACCATTCAACCTGGATGTGATGGAGGAAAGTGTACAAACTATGGATACTTCCTAATAGAAATGTATTTATTTTGGTAAATGCAATGTCACTGCTTTCTTTTCAATAAAATTCACATGTTCTCCATTTTTTTCATTTACATGTGTATATAAACATGTATTGTGAAAGTACCACATTAAAAACATGTGAAATAGGTGCAAGGCAAGGGAGATCAATAACCAAAGAGAACTGATTGTTTCTGATTTGACATATGTAAGCTTTACTTCAAGTAATGTAAATATTAGTTTTCATACTGTATATGTAGTTATGTTTTTGCACAAATGAAGACATTTCATTCTTTTATGAAAACCAGGGCAAATATTTACTGCCCGACAATTAAAAAAATCAGTTTAAACATTTAATGCATTTATTTGAACTATGTACAGCTGTTATTCAGCTTTCAGGTAAATTTCACAATGCTAAACTAGGGTTTAATTTAACAAAAAAATATGTTTGAACTGTCCAATCACAAACATTAAATCTACAATTTTCCAAAAGTTTTTTTATTTATTGATATTGACAAAAACCTATGTTTGTATGTGGATTAAATGAAAACCCACGGAAAAATAAGCTTATTTAAGATAATTAGTTTTGTTTGGATGTAACCTTTACAGATGAACTTATTCTGAACTTTTCAAAACTTTTGAATGCTCAACTGTTGAATGTTTCACTCTTTTTACACAATTTGTTCTGTTCTCCGACAAAGTCAACAGGTATGTTTGTTTTTATGACTACCATTCTTTCTGTATCACTGTTGCAACCTGCTGGTGACACTCGAAGCTCAGTGGCCACTTCACTCTGAGAACATGTTAGAAACCTGGCAATGCTGGGGTACTGTTGATCATTTCATCTTTTTTTTTTTACCATATTCTTTTAATTCGCTTTTTAAAAAACTCGGAAAGTATCACTATGGATTTTGTTTTACCTTAAAATTGCAATGGAAAGCCTGACGACGTATCTGTCACTAAAAGACGCTCAATAACACTATTACAATGATTTTAAATACATACGTTTTTGTTTTTTTTATCCAAAAGTACATTTGTAACATTACACATATTTTACAACAATTAATATATCATTTTTAAAATATCACAAATGTATATTGCTGTGTTCCACTCGCCATCATTTGACTTTGAATTGTTTATTTGTTAAATAAATAAAAAAAGATGAGTAATTTGTAATAATACAACGAAATTTGACTAAACCCCCTCATAAATAAAGTCGCTATCAAATCACGCGACCCTCGCGCGGGCGTTGCTAAGAACTGTGGGAAATGTAGTCAAAACTCAGACTGTTGCTCATTGTACGACTACCTGCACTACATTAGGACTACAACTCCCAAGATACCATATTTGTCGCCGTCTTTGATGGCGAAACTGTATATTTGGACATTTCTGTGACATGTTCAAAACAAATAGCCGCTAATGGCGTCTTTCTAATCGCCCTTCTGCTGTGAGCCAAAGTGTTGAGTAAGGAAAGATGGAGTCCAGAATCAAGTAAGAACAACTTGCTACTTCTAGCGCTGCTGTCTTTAGCGTGTGTGCTGCCGTTAGCTTGTTCAAAGTGACCAAAATGCTTGCATTACGTACACTTTCTGACTTTTGGACACAAATGTGGACAATACCTCAAACAATTATCAAAAAACAACAACATCGTTCACAACATCAGCTATTTCGTTTAATTTCAGGATGTTAGGTGCTTTAGGAGTACACTAAAATGCTGATAAATGCATGAACGTCTTGCTTATCAACACACTGTCAAATATGTGTCATATTTATAAACACAACACCCCGCGACCTCGAGAGGGATAAGCGGTAGAAATGAATGGATGTATGGAAACACTCAACACACTGTCATATTTGTATCATCTTTACAAACAACTGTCATATTTATAGTGTAACATCTTTCAACTCTCATCTTTACAACATATTTTAAACACAACACATTGTCATATATTTATCCTATCTAAAAACACAACTGCCATATTTAACTAATACAATATTTAACTAATACAAAAAAAACAAAAAACACTCGGTCATATTGATCATATTTAGTAAACAAACATATTTATATAAAATTTGAAAAACACAAAATTATGTTATATACATCATATTTACAAACAACTTATATATATCGTATTTAAAAAAGTAAAAACAAATGTCATACATTCTATTCAATAAACAATTGTCATATAATTTATATCATATTTGAAAAACAACGCACTGTCATATTTACATCAATTATTTTAAAACAACACTGTCACGATATTTATCATTTTGTGACCTTGGGCAAGACACTTTACCCACCTGCTCCCAGTGACACCCACACTGGTTTAAATGTAACTTAAATTTGTAGACAATGGGTTTCACTATGTAAAGCACTTTGAGTCACTAGAGAAAAACGTTATATAAATATAATTCACTTGAACCCACTTTTTTCATACTTGAATAATATTAAAACACAAAACTCATATATTTACCCTATTTATAAACAGAACTGTCATATTTGTATCATATTTAAAAACTATTAATTAAAAAAATGACAGTCATGTTTTTAAATACAATAAATACTTGACAGTGTGTCGTGTATTTATCCTATTTAAAAACACGACTGTCATATTTGCATCATATGTAACACACACTGTCATATATCATAATTAATAAACAACTATCATATTTGTATAATATTTAGAAACCACAACACCCTGTCATATATTTATTTAATTAAAAAACACAACTGTCATTGTATTTAAAAAACAACACACTGTCATCTAGATCCTATTAAAAAACTGTCACATTGGTATCATGTTTAAAAAAAAAAAAAACACGGTCCGGTATTTATTCTGTTTGAAAACACATTTGCCATGTATATTATATATTTAATAAACAGCTGTCATATAATGTGTATCCTATTTGGTAATATAACAGTGTCTGTCATACAGGCATACACACAGTGGGTACGGAATGTATTCAGACCCTTTTAAATGTTTCACTCTTTGTTTCAGTGCAACCATTTGCTAAAATCAAAAAGTCAATTTTATTTCTCATTAATTTACACTAAGTACCCCATCTTGACAGAAAAAACAAAAATGTCGATTTTTTTTGCAAATTGATTAAAAAATAAATACTGAAATATCACATGGTCATAAGTATTCAGACCCTTTGATCAGAAGCACCCTTTTGAGCAAGTACCACCATGAGTCTTTTTGGGAATGATGCAACACCTTCTTCACACCTGGATTTGGGGGTCCTTAGCCATTCATGTTGCTGATTCTCTACAGTTCTGTCAGGTTGGATGGTGAACATTGGTGGACAGCCATTTTCAGGTTTCTCCAGAGATGATTCCTGCCACCCTCCTCAAAGGGTTTATGTCAGGGCTCTGGTTGGGCCAGTCAAGAATGGTCAAAGAGTTGTTCCGAAGCACTCCTTTGTAATTTTAGCTGTGTGCTTAGGGTCATTGTCTTGATGGAAGGTGAACCTTCAGCCGAGTCTAAGGTCCTGAGCACTCTGGAAGAGGTTTTCTTCTTGGATATCTGTGTACTTGGCCGCATTCATCATTCCTTCAATTGCAACCAGTCGTCCTGTCCCTGCAGCTAAAGAACACCCCCATTGCATGATGCTGCCACTACCATGTTTCACTGTTGGGATTGTATTGGGCAGGTGATGAGCAGTGCCTGGTTTTCTCCACACATACAGCTTAGAATTAACGCCAAAAAGTTCAATCTTGGTCTTATCAAACCAGAGAATTTACTTTCTCAAAGTCTGGGAGTCCTTCATGTGTATTTCGGCAAACTCTATGCAGGTTTTCATGTCTTGCACTG